>NW_021641052.1:0-149098 GCF_900964775.1 Scleropages formosus | reverse complement strand
AGGATCTGCTAAGGAACAACAATAATAACACGCAGCTTACATTAACCATATGCCTAGTTTGGGTCTCACATTCAGCAGAGGCA
This sequence comes from Scleropages formosus, assembly GCF_900964775.1. Lineage (NCBI taxonomy): Eukaryota > Metazoa > Chordata > Actinopteri > Osteoglossiformes > Osteoglossidae > Scleropages > Scleropages formosus. The sequence continues at coordinate 149,015 of NW_021641052.1, read as the reverse complement.
TCAGGTGTCATAATGGTTTGAACTGCTGTCTTTAGACTCAAACAATCCAGGTTTGAATCCCACCTCCTGCTGTAGCTCCCATGACCATAGTAGTGATCCTAAATTAAAATAGTAAAGATTAATCTACTCTGTAAAAGGGTGAAACATTAAAAGTTGCTTTGGAAAGAAGTGGTAGATAAATAAATTAATGTAGGATCATGACTTTATCTTAACGCTTCTCTCTCGTTCTGTCACAGCAATCAGGGAGGATGGGATGCCGGGAGGAAGGAACAAAAGCATCGGCCCTGTCCAGGTATCCTTTTCTTGTCTTTGACGTTTGACTTTTTCCTGTGCATCCCTCTTTCTGCTCTCCCTCTGGTACCTTATTAGACTAGTCTCAGGCTGCCAAAGGGTTACTGTGCTTTTACCATGATACAGAACATCTCCAAGAACATCCCTCCCGCATTGTGGAACTTCCCAAATCCAAAAAGTTAAATAGCGATAGAATGATAGTTTGAATGGCACAAAAGGGCATGAAAGTCATACTGAAGGACAGTCACAGATGGATCTGAGTGGTGTTATGGGAGACCTCTTGTATTAATACTCTTAACATCTCAAAAAGTAAAATAGTCTTACCTTAAACAGCACAAATAGACATAAAAACAACGCTAATGAATGGACTCTGTTTTGGAGTCCTACGCTACTGTGGGGGGGGGGGCATGGTGACATCGCAGCTTCGAAAAGTAATTTCTGTTATCGTAAAAACAAAAACAATAAAATCTGTAGTGGGGGCAGCTTTACGGAGCTGCATGTTGTGCTTGGAGTTCGGTCAGCTGTGTGTGCATCGTACTGAATAGCATATGTCCAAAACCGAAAGGCAAGTTTCAATGAATGTTGAGAGTCCTGTGAGTCCTGATAGTCCATTACACCAAAAACATCAAACCCATGAAATCCTGAGTCAAATAACACCTGTTGCACTCTCTTCTGTCTGCCACCGGGTGGTGTAGCAATTAATGAGGTGGCCATCTAAGGTATGAGTAGTGGCTTTAAACTTTTGCAGGGTAATTATCCTGAATGAATCCACATATCATGGGGGGCGTGGTGGCGCGGCGGGTTTGGCGTATGCCTTTGGCAGGTCTGGGGTTCGAGTCCTGCTTTGAGTGCCTTGCGGCGGGCTGGCATCCCTTTCTGGGTGTGTCCCCTCCCCCCTCCAGCCTTGCGCCGTGTTACCGGGTTAGGCTCCGGTTTGCCGCGACCCCACTCGAGACAAGCAGTTTCAGACTATGTGTGTGTGTGAATTCACATATCCAGGTGCAAATGGGAGAAAAGCTTTTAGATGGAACAAAAAATCTAGAATCACGTTACTGTATGCAGATCTCTCCTTCTGTTGATGTAATGCATTCACTGTAATTTTTCTCTGAGATGTATGTCGTTTTGGGGAAAAGCATTTGCTTAATGTAAATGGAGCAAGACTGTATATTTACATTAAGGCAGTGGGGGAAGGGGGCTGTTGATATGTGGGGTAGTACACTAGTGCACCCTAGTGACATAAAACAGCATTACACAGGGTGCTTTACTGACAGCTATTAATTTACTGCCCTTTATGCAACACTAAGCTAGGAGGTGCATTGAACAGCCTGGCATCCAGCCTTGTTTTCCTCCGGTTCTTTGCTTCAACTCATCTTTTCCAATCTATCATTTCCAGTAGATGGGCTTTGGACTCTTAAAGAGTTCTTTTTGTGATGACTCAGGCGCCCCCTCCCCTCCCCAGCGCATCCCTGTCCTTAAAGCATTTGCTGAATAGCTTTTGATAACATTCCCCACGTAGCATTTGTCTAAAGCCCCAGCTGGCTTGTCAGTGTCTCTGATATCCATGGCTGTCTCTGCATCGGTGTCCTTGTGCCAGCTGCCATACAAAAGCCCCCACCCCCAGCTGGGCTGATTACCTTAAATTATTAGCTTTAATCGGCATCCTGAAGCAGCACAGAGAATAAAAGGCATTTAATATGGCAATTCCAGGCCGTTCACCGAGTAGCCTTCCTCCACAATAGGAGAGCAAAAGCTCCGCCGTGCAGAGGAACGTCTGTTGCCGACAGAGATGGAGGAAGCGTTCTGCCCGCTCGCTTGTTTTATTAATGTCTCAGTGGGTTGCTTTTCCACCTACACAATGCCTGAACCAGCCACTGATGCCCTGATATTTGTAAAATACTTTCTTCTGCAAGTCTCCGTCACAACTTGACTCCTACTTCCTTTTAAACCTGACGTCGCTTCTCGTGTTGGGAAGGGTGGTGTGGGAGAGGTGGAAATTGCACAAGAGAGAAAGACAGAAAAGTCATTATGCATCAGACAAGCAGACTAGTTTGTCAGGTTGGAACTTTTGCAGTGTGAGACGTTCTATCAGAAAACAGGCCAATCTGCCCCGGCACCTGCACTCACTCCTCTTCATTTCAGATCTCAGAAGAGGAGATTGAGCGTATCATGAGTGGCCAGGAGTTCAAGGAGGGTGTAATTCCAGAGCACGGTTGGGCCACAAGTGGAGACAGCGACAACAGTTCCCCCAGCAACGGTGTCTCGGAGAGTAGCCAGCCATCACCGGCCTCCACCCTGTCCTCCTGGTGAGCATCATCCTAGAGCTTCATTAGCACAGCAGAAAAGGTGTCATTGCATACCAATCAGTGAGTGTCAAAAATGAGCCGATTTTGTTTTGAAGGAATGCAATCCAGTGAAGAAGCCTGACAGTTTTTAATATGTTTGCCTCCCAGGGATTTCCTTGGATGGTTCACAGCATTGCTCTTTGTCATAATGATAGGCCAGCTTTCTTGAAGAAATAATGCAGCCTGAGTCATTTACTCAAAGCATAAAATTGGTTCAGTAATGAAATCAACGAAAGACCAGCTGAGAAACTCAGAGCCCCAATTTTCTACACCGCACACCTCTTAGAGTATTTTTGTGTTGTCTGACTTGCATTATTCCTTTAATATTTATGCTTTTTCATGAGCAACCGGCATAGCTCTTAGGTCAAAGGTGTGGTTGTTGGATCTACAAAGGTGAATATAATTATGGCAGAAGTGAGATGGGGTTTGAGTCCGTGACCTTGGGGACCAGCACAATCTAGCATTGATTTATTTTTCCCTTGACAACTCTTGCCCACACTTACCCCATCAAATTTCTTTCAATGTAATTGCAATGAACCTGCCACTAACCCACCAGCGAACATCTCAGTTGAGTCACAGTGATGGTATGTCAACACAAAATTGCAAACCTGCCTTTAAATACTAAAGAGAAAAAACACTGATTAATTCATAGTTATCTGCTTATGTAAAACTTCATCTTCAGGGCACTTTCCTTTTTGGTATTCCATCCTATTCGCAAGTGAAAAGTGAAAGAAACAGCTGGAAATTTTGGAGGGTTTTTTATGTTTGGAGTTTGAATGCATCACTGAGGAACAGTAGGTATTCTGTTGTCGCCCCCATTGAAATGCCTCCGCTTTGCAGTAACGCTGTGATTGGCTGCGTAACTACATGTCAGTGTTCTTTCGCAGCCGGAGGTACACATGATAACTTGTTCTCGATGCATTTATCTCAGGGTCAGTGCACACTGTCTTCTTGCTCAAGCCTCCTTTTGATAAACCTGGAAGTCATCAGTGCAGAATCTAGATTCTAGTGTGAGTCCTGTCTTTGCTGGTAAATGGCAGTTTTCAGATGATGCTGTAAATAGGTTTGTGAGTTCATGAAAACGGCACAAACAGCAGAGTAGACCAAAGTTCAAAGCGTAAGGTTAAAGGTTCAAGTGTGAGGAAGAGCCCTGCAGTCGCACCCTTAAGCTAGCCGCTTAACCCAAAAAGTATGTGTAAATTCCCCGCAGTAAATCTGTACATCATGCAACATGTGTACATCGTTTGAGTAAACAAACACGAGATATGTGGCGAGATGAGACACAAAATCACACTGATGCATTTGTCTATGCAGTCGATCGCTGGAGAATGGCTACAGTGCAGCACTGGGTGACCAGTACACCGCCACATCGGTGGTCCAACACTACCCGTTCCTGCCACATGTACTGAGCTACACCTCCCCACAGTCAAGCCTGCAGCCCCCCCAGCCCCACGGCATGTACCCTTCATCACAGACCCTGGTGACATCACTGGTGGCAGCTGAGGACCTGACACCTCTTAGGACACCCATGCAGGTTGAAGACGGGTGAGTGCCTGGGTGATGGTGGCCAGTCATCAGCTATCAGTACCAAAATTGAGTAAATGTCCTCATCTGCCTTATGATCATGTTATTGCACTGTGTGCTGGTCATGGATTTTTCTCGTCTCTTGTTCAAGGAAGAATTGTCCTTGTTTGTTAGCTTACAATGTGAAATAAATATAACTTTTTGAAACCGCTTATAGCTGGCAAAATAAAATAGTGTCGAATGCATTTGTATTCACCCTTCTAAACAAATCATCATAATGCAATGCAGCAGTTCACCATCACTTCTATACACAGTTGGTATTTAGTTTTGTGCTCCTTTGTGGAAGGTACAGGGTCACCCAGGTGGAGCTCTTCGCCCTGCTGTGCCGGCTAGCCGATGAGCTGCTGTTCCGCCAAATCTCCTGGGTCAAAAAGTTGCCCTTCTTCTGCGAGCTATCCATTGAAGACCTTACCTGTCTGTTGAGCGCCACTTGGCAGGAACTTCTCCTGCTCTCCTGCCTCACTATCTACAGTACGCAGGTGTTCGGTGACCTTGTCAACGTCACTACAAAGTACAAGCCCTCCAACGAAGAGCTGCAGGGGTGAGCTGGCCACTGAAAGGGGATTGTGTTGTTGATTTTTCCTTTTTTTGCCTCAAAAATTTGAGAAAGCAGTTGCGTTTCAAGGTGCCCGGCATTTCCGTCATTTCCTGTGCGTTCCGTGCATTTTCGAGTTACTGTGCATCCCTTCTGGTTTATCAGAACACCTCTTCATAAAACCATGTATTTCGTTTTCAACAACCTTTGATGCGGTGTCCCACACCCACAGAGAACCATGTATAAGTTGTTAGGAGTATCCTGTGGTTTCAAACAATATAAAACGACAGCAAAACTTTATGTTCTTTATTTGAAGGAGACACTGCTAGATTTTGCTTGCAGAAAGTTTAAATACCTTGAATGTCATCTTGTCTTCCTGTTGCTCAGATTTGTTGTTAAGATGTTGTTCAGAGTTTAGAAGTTTGAATTCCACTGGTTACCTGTGTTTCCAGAAAGCTTTTGGAACAGTCTTATTGACTTCTAGAACTTGATTGACTTCTGGAACAGGCCTTGCTGTTGCAAACACAGTTCCATCTCCATAAGTGCGTCCTGAAGGAGGTAAAGTATGATTGAATGATTGATTGTTTACTTAACAATGTCTTTACAGGTTCACTGAGGATGGCATGGAGTTGATGGAGAGGTTGATTACCTGTACCGCAAGTTTCAGCAGCTGAAGGTCAGCAATGAGGAATATCTTGCATGAAAGCCATCAACTTCCTCAACCAAGTAGGCATGTCACAGCCCATCTGATCCCTTGCCTAGGTAACTTGGACTTTTAACAGTTTCCTATTACATTATGGTTTGTTATATAAAAAAACGCATCAGGGATATTATAAGGTGAAATTTTCACTTGAAGGCTGTTATGGATACTATGTTGCGCGTACCATCTTCATTCTCTACAGACATTCAGGGGATCACTGGTGTGTCCCCAGCTGAGCAGCTGAATAAGCGCTACTGGTATGCATGTCTAGGACTTGACAGAGCGCCAGTACCCTCATCAACCAGGTCGATTTCCCCGAGCTCATGGTTTTGTCTGCCGGAGATCCGCTGTATCGCAGGTAGGTGGCCGTGGGTGTCACTTACTACACACCACTACTGTGCAGAGAGCCATTCAAAGACTTTGCTTTCTGCTCAGGTATCTCAGAAAGGTAACAGCTGGTCCTGAACCCCACCAAACTATGTGGCTATTGGGTTTTTGTGTTTACTTCTAAGCACCTTCTGTGTTCACAGGAAAGATGGTGAATATTCCGCTGGAACACTCCCAATGCTGTCAAAGCAGTATTACACTCCAGTCGAGGCAGCTCCACGAGCTTCGCACCAGAGACCTCGCCATGCCTAGCTGTGGGCTTTGCTCCTGGGAGCTGAAGTACCTGACTCCCCAGCAGCTAGAACCCTCCCACCAGAAGAGGGGGTCGACAGATAGGGGGCATATCCCCTTTGTGAATGTAGCTGACAGCAGCTTTTTATCAGAACTACTCTTGTTTGTTTTATTTCTTTGCATATTTATTACACGACAGAACTGAATGTATGATCCTCTATACAGTGGACACATGAATGTGTTCTAAAATGCACAGAAATGCACCACTGTGCCATTTAGAAGTCTTTATCCAGTAATGAAATACTATTATTGCCATTTTTCAGGCTAAGACTTTTTTTCAAAGAAATAAAATATTATTTCTTTCTGTTTAGAGGATAAAATATGAGACTTATAGTATAGTCTCTATTTAAATACTACCTCAGGAACATTTTACTATTCAGGTACCACTTTCTGATGTGGAATTTTTTTTTTTTTTTTATTTTCTGTAAATTGTATCTTCTTTTATCTGAAATATTTTAGAAAGTATGGAAGTTGCCTTGTTGCGGTTATAAATCAATGTTGTTTTTATTAATTGTTACCAAAGATTGTTACCCAAAAACACATGTGAACTTTCCCAAAGTAATTGAATTTATCATTTCTTCTGCCTATTAATATATAGTACTTGTTTGTGTATGCAGAATTATGAGTCTGAACACACGTGGATGCATTTGAAATATGTGTCTGTTTTCCTCATTATAGCGCACATGGACAGTTATACCTTGTTTTTACTGAAGAGACTCCAGTGTTCATACAGAGTTACGGGTATTTCCCACAAGTCTAGAACAGGATCATTCTAGAGAAATGGGATGGTGGTAACATGAAGGTATACAGGTGTGTGTTGGTGGGTCCAACGGTGCTTGGGGTTGGTTAGTGTAGTCAAAGAGATGCCTGTAAGCTGGGGAGATACACTCAGGGATTATGGAGAAGTATGCTGCTTTGGAGAGGAGAGTGGATGGGTTTGTTATCTCAGTGGGTTGCCTGCTGGCCTGTGATCCATATCCAGGGGACTTGGCAGGTATGCCATGTTTTTGTATGTCTATATACACTCATTTCACACTTAAAGCTGTTTCTGACATAACATACATTTACCATCTGCCAGGTCATTGTGGGCCAGGTGTGTGAGGGATGGTTGCCATACAGGTGATGTTTTTGGATGCCTACATCAAGTCCTTACTGACTTGTTTTTTAAACAGGGTAAAGCGAGTGCGTTGGGGCATTCAGTGTAATCAAGTTTCTCAGGTATTATCGTCCTGACAACATATTAGAATGTAAGTTCTAAAATACTGGAAGTTCTTTCATAGATATTTTTTTTTTTTTTTTTTTTTTTAATTTATGTTTATTTACAGAAGGGTCTTTTTGGTCTTCACATGGATCAGATTTTTTTTCTGAGCCTTTGAGGGACAGATTTTTACATTCTTTTCATATTTTGCTGCCTCCATGAAAGAAGCAATCCATGTTATCCACAGTGCACCGACCACAGAGCTTTCTTGTGGCTGAGCGGTAGAGACAATTGGAAATGGTCCAATGGTGAGTCTTGGAGATCGCCATCAGATGTGACTTCATGGTTTCTGTCACCATTCAGTCTCTGTCCACACACACTAAGGAGAAAGCAATGAGTACCAGCCAACAGGCAAATACCACCTCTGTCCCATTTTCCCTTTTCATTCTACTTTGTAATATCACCCTTGAAGTGGCTTTCATTGTTGCCTTTAGTTTTCACAGAATTTGCCATATCAAAGTGGCAGCTTTTCTTGGGAATGACGTTCTTTCAAATGGACACAAATAAGCTGTGATTTGTTTGGTTTTGAATAGTGTTTGGTTATTTTTAAAACTTTGATTAAAGGCTACAAGACTGGTGTGACTAAGTTTTCCATTTTATTTTCATAGGTGAATATGGCTTTGTGAAAATGTGGTGGGGTGGAGCATCAGTTAGGATACACTTGTTCAGGACATTAAATTCACACCACTTAATGTTCAGTTCTAGTGACACTGTGTGTGGTTATGGTCGGCCCCTAGGGTGGCACTTTCTGAGAGTCAGGTGGGTCAGGCTTTGTCAGGTCCTGTGAAACTCAGGAATCAGTCCTTCAAGGAAGCCCCACCCCCACTATGGGTCACAATGTAGAATAATACTCTTACTGAATACTCTGTCCTGGTAGATAATAAAGAAATGATTTCAACACCAAGCCTAATTTCAGCATCACTTGGTCATTGCTCTGTTTAGTTTGTTAAACATATTCATTTTATTATGCTGTTTTATTTACCTCACTGTTGCTGGATTCCTTCAGCAAGCATCATTTCCTGACCATTCACCCTGTAGTTTGGGTAACTTGGATGCGTCGATTGCTACGCACAGTCTTCCGATGGGAGAGTGTGTATCAAGTGAGAAAAATCAGTTACATTAGCAATGTGCAAACCTGTTAATTTTGCTCTGTAAGGTCTAACAGTTGTAATTTTTATTAGTGTTGGTTATGAAATATGGGGGAATAAAGGTTTTAGTGACTATGTACAACTTTTTTCTTGCGACAAAGGAGCCAAATAAAACCATGGGCATGTCAATGAATATTATGTAAAAACATTGGAGTATAAAATTCAGTTTCATTAATACTGAACATATTTGTATTTTTTTCATAAAGTCAACATCCTTAAAATTGGCTTTAGAAAAGTTTCTTCTAAGCACAGATTTCCAAAAGTCTATTTTAAGCAATTCGGTATACAAGCTTTCTTTGATTTCCATGTGATTTCCATTTTGGCTCCAGGGTGGTCAGTTTCACCTGTTGTTTTTCATAAAAGGTTATACAGGTAATTAATTAGTCACTGTCACACATTGGATGAAGAACATTGTGTTTTCACTGAATGTCCTACATGATGAATGTCTTTTTTAATATATAAGCCAGAGTCATTTTTTGTTCTAAATGGGAAGCGCTATTCAATTCACAGTAAACTGATAATAAACTGGTCTGATTGCACAGTCTGGTGAAACCAAAAAAAATGTTGCTTGTGGAAAGTCTTTGGATATTTTCCTTTTGTCTGTAGAAAATACAGTAACAACATTACATGCCATGATTTGGTCCTGTACGGAAGGCCTGTGGTGGGACAGATGGAAATCCGGAAGAAAAGGCAGATCATACTTCAGTGTATGTATGAACATACTGTAAAAAACTAAATAAGGATTGTCCTCATGTGCATGTCAGAAGAAGCCAGATTCTGAATGTCAATCAGTTAAGTATGAAATATGTTCTCTTGCCACAGATAGAACTAGTCACCAAAAAAGCTATCAGTTTTGTCTTTGGTGTTTCTCTGACCCCTCTACTCTCTTTTTTTGACTACCTGTGAAAACTAACCAGTTGACCAAGTATTAAAAAGCATGTTTAAGAAATGTTAGGACTTGAAAGGAAATAAATGTGAATTTTATGCAACTGTGAAACGGAGGCTTTTCATTTTCTTTTTGTTACAACTAAAACACACACTTTGAGTATTTGAGTTTAACTTTGACAAACACTTTGTCTGTCCTGCTCACTTAAAGAATCCGGTGTCTCACATTGATTTAAATAACCAAGTTAACAGTTAATGGGTTTATAGTTTATTTCTATAAGAACTCTTAAGGACTCAGGTTTAAATCTTGCTTCATTCAAAGTACTTGTCCTGAACTGATACAGTATAAATTACCCAGCTCGATTAATGAGTACATCAGTTTAAGTGTAAAAGTTCACATTGCATAGTTCACATAGTTCACATCCTATCCCAGGATCATTGGGTACAAGGCTGAAGGGGGTACACCCTTGACGGCATGGACTGTGTCTTTGGAGAGCAGCATTAAGTAAATTAAACACTAGGATAAATGCCACTCACAAGAGGGGCGAGTACTCAATTGCTTGGCATTGCCTTCTTTTGCACATGTCTTTGGGCTGTGAGAGGAAACAAAAATGTCACAGGGAGAACATGCCAAAAAACCACACAAAAATCAGAACCAGATTCAAACCCCTAGTACCCATTATAGACCACAAAAATATTAAGCTGTATAACTGGGTAAAATGCTGTGGCAAATAACAGCTTTACTTTTCAGCATCATCACAGGCTAAATTAAGTCTCATACTTATTTTTTATTGTTATTATTACCAACATGGATGGCAGCCAGAGAAACATACACCTTACTAAGCAGTTATGTACAACTTTGTTTAAAGCCAAATGAGAGCTTCCTTCCTGGATGTTTCACCTTGTTTTCCAACAGATGTGTCTAACTTTATCATGCCTAGAAAGTCCATGTTGTGTGCCAGAGAACATGGATTCAAGTTTTGTCCAGTCAGCAAATTCATCAAGTGCCCATTTGAATCTGAGTGACCATGAACCCTTATCCTCACCTCATACCCAGGTCCATATCTGAGCATCATTATTTACACAAAGACAAACTCTTCCGGAATGCCGTCCTATAAGTTGCCATGTATTTATTTTAAAACTTGTTGGCAACCTTGGGAATGATCCCATCAGAGCTGGACAATCGAATCTCAAACACAATGCTCCGTAATCACGGCTGCGTTGTGTCCGTAGAATTGCAGCCTCAAAATAAAAGAGCAGGGAAACAAAAGCTTAGCATTTACGAGAAACAAGGGGTCGCACACGGTAGCGATCCATTGTGTGACACACACTTCCTGTGTCCAGGCTCCGCCTCTTCCTGTGGAGAGCGTGCCTGGAGGATAAGGGGGCAATTTTTAGCATGCACTGCTTTGCTCCTCTTATTAATGCCTGGGAGAATGAACCACCCCTTTTCACCAAAGGGACCCCCTTTCAGCATGTTATGGAAAGAGTCTCATGACAGATTTTCTTTTGAAGTTAAGTTCTTCATACACATTTCTCAAAACGTGTGAGACTGAGTGTTCAATTGCTCACATGACCACCTGGAGAGAGGTGGACCTCCTGTGCGTAGTGGAAGTCCTTCCTCTTCCTCTCAGGTCTGGTAGGTCAAGTGGCCAGCAGTTGGGGGACTATTTGTGGCAGATCAAGGATGTTTCTCAGATATCAGTTCATTTCCTGCTGGAGCCCTCATTGCTTGCAGTAGCTGAAGGACCTCTAGGACAGGAATGGGAAATCATAGTCTCTCCTCCATGGCTTCTTGGGTCCTCTCAGTATATTTTGTGGTATGAAATGTGTACCTTGTGTCCAGAAAATCTGCGCTAGTGTCAATATTACTTTCCACTTTCGTTAAATGCTTTTCCAGTTCAAGGCATGGTGGCCGAAGGCTATCTAGAAAACATAGTGTGTAAGGTATGGTACACACTGGGCAGGATGCCACTAGTATAGTATAGTAGTAATACTAATAGTATATAGTAAATCTTGCCACAGCAAGATTCATTCACACACACAAGATCCAGTTTTGAGCTATCAATTCCCCTGAAACACATTTCTTCATGTGGTGTATGGGAACCATGGGAAGACACGAGAACGTGCAGACTGAGAGACATTCCAACCCAACCCCAAAACCAAAGCCCAGGAGCTACCCCCTGTATTTCCTAACACAGATACACAAAGTCATAAAAGACACTGAGAATTAATTTAGCCATGCACAAAAGGTCTAAACTTAAAAGTCCATAGGTTCTCTGTTTGTCCCCACTGTGGTCGAACGAGCTCCCTCTGTCCCTCGGAGCTGCTGAATCCCTCCCAAAATACAAGAAGGGTCTCACAACCGATATCTTTTTGACCCATTTGTTTTTTGATATCCTGACAGCTACATAAATTTCCATCACACCATCTGTCACAATCTCCTTTGCATTTTTAATGATCTGCATAGGCAGCCATTCCTGTAATGTGTGCCGGTATTGAACAAACTGACTGTTCTTTGACAATCGCATGTCCACATGTAAAGCTCTCACTGGCTGTGTTGAAATGCAGTTCTGTTTACACATTTTGGAGAAAAGCTTTTACGAGAAAGCTGGAAAAACTGACGGACTGCAGGTCTGCCAGACCAGAACAGTATGGTGTTCTGTTGTATAATATTGCAATTTACTTTGGAATGTGAGCGCTTGTGTGACAGGTCACAGCTATGGTAACATGGACACATGGTGCTGCAGTTCACAGTGATGGCCAGCAGGTGGGAGCAAGCAGAACTACACTGACCTCCACTCCTGCTTCAGGTTCATCTCTCAGACCTGGTCACTGATGAGTCATTACGGTTGCCATCCACATTGCCATGAAAGCCACTTTGCTCATAATAGCCCATTTATAACCACCAGACCTTTCCCATCCTTGTCTCTCACTTTCTCCATCTCTGGATGTAACATTACCAAGACCCCTGATTGTGCCCCTTGGCCTCCTATTTGCCTTTTTACCTCGGCCATTACAGGTAACTGTGACATGATGGTTTGGTTAATGGAACAGGTTTGTGTTTTTATTCCTCCGCTCTGTATTGGTACAGAAGCAGATGGTGTTGTGGTTAAAACTGCTGCCTTGCACTTGAAGGATCCAGATTTGAATCCCACCTCCAGTTGTAGTAGCCTTGATTATGGCATTTACCCTGAATTCATACAGTAAATATTACCCAGCTGTTTAAATTGGGAAATTATTGTAAGTAGGTTAATATTAAGTCTCTCTGAAGAAAAGCATCAGAGAAATAAATGTCTAACTTCACAATGTTATCCATGACCTCTCTGCATATAATGTTACAAAACCACCAGTAGATTTTTATCTGAAGTTCACATAATTTTTTTTCCAAACATCATCTGTTCAAATGCTGCTCATGTAAAGACCTTAACTACAAAGACAAGAAAACACAACTCAACACAAACCGTAGAGCTGTTTGTAGCGAAATCCACATCAGGAGGTGGAAACCTTGAGGGGCAATAATATTAATTGAGTTTTGGCAGCACAGATAAAAATCTGCTAATTTCCCGACAGTAGCTTAAGACCGGGTGAGTACTCCAGTGTCTAGGTAAAATTCGGTCATTGCTGCTTTTCTAAAGCCATAGAATTGTTATTTCCGCTCATCCGAGAATGAAGAAAAAGGTGAGAGAAAAATGAAATACAGACATGTAGAAAAATGTTTATTGCAGTGGGAAGGAAACAGTTTCAGTGGCACAAACAGAGCAGTGGCAATCAAATGTATACGACACACAGCAGAACAATTTAGGAGCTAACCTTGTGAGAGCCTCGGATTCGCTTTCCATTGTGTCGCAGCACAAAGCACAAAAGTTCACAAAAGAAGATGCAGTGGAGATGCAATTTCTTTAATTTGTGAAATACCTTTTGGCCGAACAATGCAAGCAGTCTGCGCATCTCCATGGTATTGCATTGTTGCGCCACCTATGTCAGGGTCATGGGTATGTGAAGAAGGTTTGACCAAAAGGAGGCTGCTTCCGCTGCACATTTGTTTCTTCCTCTCTGTATATAATTTTTGAGGGATTGGGGGAAAAACTGACATTCACATTTATTCATTTAGCAGATGCTTTTCTCCAAAGTAACAAACATCTCAGAAAATGATACCAAAAGTGTGTCATACCAACAGAAGAAGAGATTTGGATGCAGACATGTGGTTCTTGAGTACTGCCAATTTGTTACATTCCGCCAAATGAACCAGTATAAATCACACGAGTAGCTGCATAAAGACTTTTCCATTATTAAACAAATTATTAAAAAATTATTCAGCATCAACACACTTTTACCATGCACTTTTGAGATCAGGGGTGAAGTAAGTCCAAAAGAGGTGAGTTTTGAGACTGTTCTTAAATGTAAAGAGAGATTCAGCAGTTCTGAGTGACAGGGGGAGGTCATTCCACCACACTGGAGACCATAAGGAGATATTTGTAACTTTTCATATTGTCTTCCTCCACCTTCAAAGGTAATGCATTCTTCAAAACCTTTTGTATGGTAAATTTTCAACAGTTAAAGGCATAGTTACCATTACCTTCAATGGAAAAATTTTTATGCATTCCTCGATTGTCTGTTTGCATTCCTTCAGCTTTTTCATCACTATTATATATTACACACTTAACAAAGGCTCACAGACAACACACATATATGATACTCAGTGTTTATGATTCAATCATTAGTGTAAAAAAACAACACAACAAAGAGCAATAAAGACAAAAGAAATCAATGAAAACAATGCAAATGCAATGACACTAAATGAATGCGATGACATCGTCTGGACAGTTCAAACAGGCCCAAGTGATTCTAGCAAACAAGAGCTAATGGAGGTTGGGCAATTAACAGAGCACTGGTCAAACTGTATATTTGTGAACAACACGTGGTGGTACTGTTCTTCTGCCGCTTGGCTGTTGATGGTGATTGAAAATTCAGATCTCATAAAAGCAAAGAAATGCCGTATAAGCCCAAGAAGAAGTAATAAGTGAAAGTCCTCATAAAGTTGAATTATTGTAGCCCAAATGGCCCTGTCTCAGGGTGTGACTGTAGTATCACAATGATTCAGTTTTGGTTCTCTTTACAAAGAAAAAGCAATAGCAATAACCATGCAGCAGTCTCCACTGAGCTGTCAGCACAGTCAGCTTTACATCGTCAAAATTTTAGCCCTACATTATTTACAGCTGGTTTAAGACACAACATCAAAATATGTAGAAATAAGACTAATTAAAGTGCAGAAGCTTTTTTTAACAGAACAAGATGTGTACCATGCTGCACTTTGGCTTGCTAATTTAAGCAATTCCAGTCCATTCATGAAACTCCAAACTATTTACATATCACTTTGTTCTCACAGAAGACTTGCATAGCTCAAATTTTTACTCACTCATTTATGAGATATGATTTATGATTTACTGTCTTGCTCAAAGAGCTGTTTACCTGTTATCAAATATAACATTTTACCGAATACTGAGCAGAAGTTGGCCCTGACATTGTAGGGAAATAAAACTATCCTAGTGTTTTCAGATTTAAATGTTTATTATTTTTTATTTTCATGAGGGGGGCGCAGTGGAGCAGTGGGTTGGACCCGGTCCTGCTCTTCAGTGGGTCTGGGGTTCGAGTCCCGCTTGGGGTGCCTTGCGACGGACTGGCGTCCCGTCCTGGGTGTGTCCCTTCCCCCTCTGGCCTTACGCCCTGTGTTACTGGGTAGGCTCCGATTCCCCGTGACCCCGTATGGGACAAGCGGTTCTGAAAATGTGTGTGTGTGTGTGTATTTTCATGAGTTACATTATGTACAGCAGTTTTCTCAGTTCACGGTTAATTTATATTTCTTTTTTCAGTTATCTGACACCTTTTAAAAAGTGTCTTACAGTGTGAGGTTTGTATACTATGCCACTAATGGCGATTTATCCCTTTATACAGCTGGGTAATTTTCACTGTATCAGTTCAGGGTTAGTATCTTGATCAAGGGTACTTCACCAGGAGGAGGGATTCAAACACAACTGTGGACAATTCCAACCATTACACCACCTAATGATGTTTATTGAACAACAAAAAAAGAGAATTTCAGTGTTTTGGTGAGTATCTTTGATGATGTGTCTAGAGTGTTTGAAGCTAGTTGATTTGAAAGCTTCACCCTATCTGCAAACAGTCTGTTCCATAGTGCTGAAGAAGGTGGTCCAGGTCTGGTCATGGTCCTTCTTTTTGCTTCATCGTCTTATCCGTAATCTTTGGTCACAGTCCTTATCTCTTGCCTTTGTGCTTAGTTATAGTTTATAGACATTGGTCTTAGTCCTTGCTCAAAGTTCTTGGTCTTCATAGCTGGGCCCTTGGTCATGGTTCTTCAACTTGCTCTTTGGTTCAGCTGCTGTGTTGTCTTTGACTGCTTCACCGTGAAGGATCCCAAAACAGGCTACTGAATTGTGTCCCCTTTCACCTGAGTTGAGCAAGGACTGAGTTACTCCTGTAGTGACTAACACCACAACCCCACTTCACCTGGCAACAACCTTTCCAACAAAGTTTCAACAAGCTCTTGAATATTTCCACTTTGTTAGAGTTCCAGTCATCCATTTGTCTTCTGGGACTTTTAAGTGTGGTTTTTTTCTGCACTGCTTGTAAAATAAGCACTTGAAATTTAATTTGAATTTAATTTTCTGCCTAAATTAAAAGGTATTGTGGGAAAAGCCAAGGAAATAAACACATACCTTAATTACGGGCAAATACAGTATAACCTACTGAAACATGGCAACAATTGGGGAAAAATAAATATTTAGACAACCTTGCAGGTGACTTTGCGTGAAATCCCACAACAACCACTTATGTCATAGTGGAGGTAAATTAATTGTCTGCGAACATGATTTCAGCACAATGGCTGTAAAACAGAATGTAAAAAATGTGACTGGGTGTCCTTAGCGGCATTCCAGTGATAGCAGAAGCCTTCAACATTTAGTTTGTCTTCTAAGCATTTTCATGTCATTGTTAAAATTTTATCTTTTGTGACTTAAAAGATGCCGCTCATACCCTTATTGTGCCAAGCAACTCCTAACAGAGATGTGTTCTTTGCATTTTTTTTACCTTACACATTCAGTCTTCGTGAAGGTGGATGTTCCTTTCATTATTTCTGATTCTGGACCTTTGGGAAACAATTATCTACTGACAGGCATGACTATGTGTTACTTGGCTTAAAAAATGTACTTTTTAATCTTTAGGAATACATCAGGGCTTCATCAGAAATGTTAAGGTACACAACCTAAAATGAAGTAAAAGCTGACTACATGGGTAAATAGGTAAGTAGCTTGGTGTACAAACCTAACATCGTAAAGGTAAAGAAATAATAATAAACTCTGTCTTGATAACATGGGGTCCTTTTCAGCAAAAATTATATTACATTTATTTAGCAGATGCTTTACTCCAAAGCAACTTCCAACAAACTCCATGTAGTGTTACCAGCCCACACACCTCATTCACCAAGGTGACTTACACTGTTAGATACACTACTTACAAAAGGGTCCCTTATCCATACATCAGTGGAACACACTCTCTCTGTCACTCACACACTATGGGGAACCTGAACAGCATGCCTTTGAACTGTGGGAGGAAACCAGAGCACCCAGAAGAAACCCATGCAAACATGGGGAGAACATGTAAACTCTACACAGACTGAGTGGGTGTCGAACCAATGTTCTCTCGCACCACCCAGGTGATGTGAGACAGCAGCGCTACTCGCTGTGCCACTGTGCTGCCCATGTTACATCAGCTTATGAAAATACATACAGTAGCTTCTCTTCATCCAGTCTAATTTTTATAACCATATGCCTCAAGTAGGGTCATAGTGAGGCAGAGCCTATCCCAGAAACATTGGACTCAAGGGTACACACTAGACAGGCTGCCAGCACTCCTGTTTATGCACTAGGCTTACTATTCACACACTGGCTGAAACTGCTTGTCCTAAGCAGGGCCATGGTGAACTGGAGCCTAATCCAGCAACACAGGGCACAAGGCAGGAGAAGGAGGGGACACACCCAGGATGGGACACCAGGCTCTCACAAGGCACCCCAAGCAGGATTTGAACCCCTGAGCCACCAGAGAGCAGAATCCAGCCAAACCCACTGCACCACTGCTTACTATTCAGTGCAGTTGAATTTACTTGGTGATTTAACTTCATGCCAGCATGGGGACACAATGAGGAAAGCCAGTACCTCACAGCTTCTTGGCTGCTTGTTCAGTTTGAATCCGCTTAAGGGTGGGTGAAGTTTGTACGTTCTGCCGGCATTCACCCCAGAGATGTGCATGGAAGAAGGCAATGGTAAACAAAATTCTGGAGGCTTACCAAGGAGATTGTGCTAGTTGTTTTCTCTCACGAGTGTGCTTGTACCCGCCAAGTCCGAAAGCTATGTTTAAAATAAGTAAAAGAGAGTATTTTAAAGTCTGTTGAGAAACATGCTATGCTCCACACCTGCTGCAGAAAAGGTGCCTTTTAGTATCAGCGTGATTTTAATTCAAAAGGAGAAAAAAATGGTACACTCAATGGTGAAGCACATTTTGAAAATCGGAACAGCCTGGGGGGGCTGCGGTGGTGCAGTGGGTTAGACCGGGTCCTGCTCTCCGGTGGGTCTGGGGTTCGAGTCCCACTTGGGGTGCCTTGCGATGGACTGGCGTCCCGTCCTGGGTGTGTCCCCTCCCCTTCCGGCCTTACGCCCTGTGTTACTGGGTAGGCTCCAGATCCCCGTGACCCCATATGGGACAAGCGGTTCTGAAAATGTGTGTGTGTGTGTGTGTGTGTGTGTGTGTAGAACAGCCTGGTTTAAAACAAAAGCTGTCCAGAAACTGGATAAACAGTTTGAAAACGTCATAAGATTCAAAGAAGTTGAAAAGATAATAAATGAGACTTTAAAAGTGCAAAGCTTTCCTCTTTTAGTTTGTTCCTCCAAAAGCTCCTCAGTTGTTTTTAGGTAACATATTTTTGTGTGAGAGGGGGGGTCCAGTGGTGTAATGGGTTTGACTGGGTCCTGCTCCCTGGTGGGCCTGGGGTTCAAGTCCCACTTGGGGTGCCTTGCGACAGACTGGTGTCCTGTCCTCAGTGTGTCCCCTCCCTCTCCAGCCTTATGCCATGTGTTGCCGGGTTAGGCTCCAGCTTCCTATGGGACAAGTGGTTTCAGAGTGTGTGTGTCTATTTTTGTCTGGGATTCAATCATTTTTACCCTATAAATATTAGTATTTTGACCCCCATAAACAAATTAACCCTGTTATGTCAGGAAGGGGTGTACTGTACATTTTTGAATCTCTGCAATAAATTGAACAGTTTGAATACACTCGAACATACTTTGTCTGGCTGTTTGACCCCCTTAAAGTAACTGTGTTGCCACTGCAGTCCTTCTTGCTAACATTAAGAGTAAAAAAGTCAGCGAAACAACGAGACAATAAGGGCATTAACAAGCGAGTAACTCCTTATGTCAGCTGATGCCTTGACGTTGCCCACATTTATTTTCCTCCTTCCCACGCTTTTTGTGAGCACCCTGCATGAATACATAACGAGCAAACATCAACACGTGCCTTTTTCTTCCGCTGAGGAGGACCCTTCACAAAGAAGAACAGTTAATGAGAAATGCAGCTAGGCCTGTGTCTTGAAGGACACAATAACTTGGGTGATTATCTCCCAAGTGGCTCTCGTAAATGCCCTTTCGTGTTCTCGGCTCCCTCTGCTCACAGGGGTCTGAGGTGTGTGTGTGTGTGTGTGTGTGTGTGTGAGAGAGAGAGAGAGAGAGAGAGAGCGAGCGAGAGAGAGAGAGAGTGCTAACATAGTTTGTGCATGAAGAGAAAGGAAGATCCACCCAGCCTGGATGGGGCAGAGAAGGAAGAAGGCTTTTCATGAGGATGCCACACAATGGAAACCTGGGAAAAGTCCATATGGAGCCCCTCCTCAGTCTTTTTGAGCTCTGCAGTCACATGTCAATCAATAAATCAGATTTAATTAGCATGGCACCATTCACCCACAAATACGGGCAAAGGAGGAAGAATGCATTGTGGGAGAAAGAAACATGGGATAATTATTAGGCTCACCTGACAGCTACAGAGCACGACTCAAGATAATTGTAAATATCAAGTAAAGGTATTAATAAAATGAAGACAATCATAGGGCTGCCAACAAACTGGCAAAACAATAATCAGCATTTTTCATAACACCATATGAGTGTAGCAGTATTAGTGAACCAAGGAAAAATTGTAACAGAGGCTTGAACCATTGGACTGACAAAACAAACTTACACTATTGGATCATTCTATGCAATAGCACACACACACACTGTCTGAACCACTTGTCCCATACAGGGTCGCGGGGAACCAGAGCCTACCCGGCAACACAGGGCGTAAGGCCGGAGGGAGAGGGGACACACCCAGGACGGGACGCCAGTCCGCCGCAAGGCACCCCAAGCGGGACTCGAACCCCAGACCCACTAGAGAGCAGGACCCGATTCAACCCGCTGCACCACCGTGCCCCCATATCTATGCAACAATAGTTAATGTAATATGCATAAAATACTAAATTAACTATTTTCAAATGTCCAAAATATTGTGCTTTTCTGTATTCATCATCGTATTAAATGTACAAATGTCCTGTTACTATTATTTTGATTAGCCAGTGCTGATATAGTTCTTTCTTCATGTAATTTACAATTTTAATGAAGCGAACAGCAAAATGTCATCCTAACACCACCATTAATATGGGACACTTTATAAATATCAGAAAGTTTAGTTTTACTTTCAGTCTTTGCTGCAGCATTGTGAACTCTGGATTAGGTTCAAGATTAGGTACAGACAAGTAATGCCTCTAATAAACTTTTCAGTGAAAAGTAATATATATTTTGGTAAAGCCTTCAATGACAAATATGGGAAAATACTGACTCATTTATTTGAACCAAAGTGAAAATGAAAGTAGTTTTTATTCCAGATTTTATTCTAAGAAAGTAAGGTATATTGTTTTTTTCTTCAATCTCTGCACCCACCTGGCCTGTGCCACAAAAATCACAAAAAAATTAAATATAGAGATGGAGATGAACTGTGTGTGTGTATGAGAGCGAGAGAGTGAGAGAGAGAGAGAGAGAAGAGAGAGATGATATCCAAGTCCAAACCAGCATCTTATGAGTAGAACTAAAAGGTAGAAGCACACCAGAAATGGAGCAAAAACCAGAGAGAATCTATAGTTTGAAAAATTCTTAAGTGAACTGAGGGTCTTCTGGTCACAGGTTCTGTGAGATAGTTATGCAACAGTTTTGATAAACCACAGCTGAACATGATCCCACGATGCTCAGTGGTTGCAACTCAAGAGCAAAGTTACATCTTAGGCATGACCCCTCGACAAGCCCTAACCTGACTCCAGAAAAGTGGATCTGTCATCTGTAGGTTATAGGTATAACATCCAGGAGGAATTCCTGAGAAAAAGTGCTAAAAGTCAGGTAGGAAGTACATAGCATAGTATCCTTTGGCTCTGAAGGTTGTAGGTTCAAACTTAACATAATGCTATAGTTCCCTTGAGTAATGTACTTGCCGTGAATAAAACTTACTCTGGTGTATGATGTATATGAGTTAATGATATAATATAATGTATCTACATTGCTTTGGACAAAAGTGCCTGCTAAATGAATAAATGTAAATGTATGCTCAGTTACAAATGATGCTTTGTGGAAATCTGCAATAATGAAAGCAATGTTTTTTAGCAACTGTGGAATGCCAGGGGGGGCGTGGTGGGTTGGACCGGGTCCTCCTCTCTGGTGGGTCTGGGGTTCGAGTCCCGCTTGGGGTGCCTTGCGGTGGACTGGCGTCCCGTCCTGGTTGTGTCCCCTCCCCCTCCGGCCTTGCACCCTGGGTTGCTGGGTGGGCTCCGGTTCCCCGCGACCCCGTGTGGGACAAGCAGTTCAGAAAATGTGTGTGTGTGTGTGTGTGTGTGTGTGTGTGTGTGTGTGTGGAATGCTGGTTAAATGACAAGGGTCAGGTGCGGCCAAAGTATTTAAATGGACTGTCGGAGGACAGGAGCTCGTTTGTTGCGGAGCTTTGCCTGGAAGAGCGGGGATGCTGTTCCTGATGACAGCTCCTCCTTTCAGTGTTTTATAATGTGTTTTTTGCATTCTGTTTTATTCTTAATAAAAACTTAGTAAATCCACCCTGTACCACTTCGCACCTGCTGGATCCCTGAACATGGCTTGATCAACTTGCCACAAGCACTTTTTAAATAATGTTCATAGAAATACAAGGAGATATCCTGGAGTCCTGTCCAGGGTGTACCTTAATCTGCCTTCCACCTTTTGTTTCCGGGATAGGCTCTGGACCACCACGACTCAGACTTAAACATACAGTTAACGAAAGTAGGGTAAGTGAAAGTGATAAAGAGATAATACAGAATTTAAACATATATTTTAACTGTATTCAGAATTCATTGGAAAACAGTTTCCAAATATGTTTTACAAAATGTTTTTTTTCAACAATAGCTGGTGCTGTCAGCAGTTTGAAACACTTCCTTCTTAACTTCAGAGAGACTCAGAGGAAAGCCCTTAGCTTCAATCACTGCTCTAAATGACTTCATACATGGTTTAGGTAAAAGTGACTATATCAATACCAAATTAAAAGTTACAGCAACCTCACAAATCCCAAAGCTGGCCATTAATTCCAGTCCAAGGTGTGCCCTAAATGAAATTACGTTAGAATTTGGAATTGTAATTATTATTTAATTTAATGCCTTCTGTATTTTGTTTTGATTAAAACCAGCAGTATTACATGTTGTGTCTGCCACTGACCTTGACCTTGGATGTGGTAATGGAAAAAGTTTTTTTTTTCACACATGACATTGTAAGCAGCACACGGTGCATTTTTTAAATAATTTCATTACTTATTTCTAAGATGTGAACCTGATATAAATCAGCTTATAAACTCTATTTAGGTATGCAAGGCAACATGTGCTTAAGGTTCTGCTTACGAAAAAAATGTCGATGAGCTGTGATTTATTAATGCATGGTGTTGTACATCAAACCAGTGAGACAGTGTAGGCAAGAAGCAGTGACAAAGTGACAGCACATGCCAAGGTCCAGCCTTCACAGGGTCGCAGGTTCGATCCCCACCTCTGGCTATAGTACCCTTGAGCAAGGTACTTACCGTAAATTGCTCTAGTAAAAAAATTACCCGGCTATATAAATGGGTACATAATTGTAACCTTAATACTGTAAGTCACTTTAATGAATAGAGTCCGCTACATGAATAAATGTTAACGAGCACTGGGAATACAGCAGTTATGGTTAAATACAGACAGTCTACAGGCACTATTTAGCCCCTATATTACCATGCAGGCCCTATTTCACCAAACAGCCCAATATACTCTGCACTTCACGTAACAGTCCACAGTCTCAGTAATTATTAATATTCTTGCATGCATTTAGTGAATAGTATGCAAAAATGAATTACTGCTACTTCTCCTGCTAATATTGTCATATTTCCTGCCAACGGGAAGGGAAGGGAGAGAGATCGTAGACAGGAGTTGGGACGACAGATCCAGGAATGATACTCAGGAGGTAAGCGTGAGTTTGAGGTCCGAGGGGCTAGGCTGGATTCGAGGCTCCCTGGTCATAGTTTCGAAGAGCGAGAGTTGAGACCCAACAGGCGAGAATGAGGAGCAAAGGGAGGCGAGTTTCTCGAAGAGATTCCGCAGTTATTGCAGGGAGGTCTCTCTCTCTCCTTTAACAGCGTTTTTATGAGGTGCAGGTCGATGGCATGTATTGGGATCAGCTATGATGGCCGTTCCCGTGACATTTTCCCCTGAGGGTGTGTCACAAATAATAATAATACTAAGGAGCACGGCGGCGCAGCCCTCACAAGCGCCTGGATAGTACACAAGTCGTAGGTTCAATCCCTGCTCAGTCAGTGTGGAGTTTGCGTGTTCTCCTCCTGCGTGGGTTTCATCCAAGCGCTCCGGTTTCCAAAGAGGTGCAGTTCAGGTGAACTGGTGTCGCTGAATCGCCAGGAGTGTGTGGGTGTGGGTGAGGCCTACCTTGCGATGGACTCAGGGCGAAACTGTTATTGAAAAAGGATGCATAATAATGAGTGTAAATTTACTCGTTTCCTTTACTAATTGAGCAAATCACTAAGGAGTGCAAGAGTGAGTCACTTAAAAAAAAAAAAATGAAAATTGTATCGGCTAAATGAAAGAGATGAAAAAATGTATTTCTCTCCGGTATCCGCCATATACCTTACGGGACGTGATCCCACCTAAAATCATAACACGCACAGAATACGGGTGAACTGGAAAATTTGGAATCGGGATGCTGGGGGTCTAACTGTCTGGGGGGCATCATGAGTCACGGCGGCGCTCCGCTGACGTGCGGGGCCTTCTCATATCTTATTCCTTTTTTTTTTAAATATTCTGCAAAAATTAATAAACCGTAAAATGACCGACCGTTACCTCACATGAGCGCGAAATCCTGAAGTGATATTATTATTATTATTATTATTATTATTATTATTATTATTATTATTATACATTAATACATTTTATGATTTTTCGAAATGTAGCCATTTTTTTCAAGGGGCCATTCTTCTTCTTCTTCTTCTTCTTATTATTATTATTATTATTATTATTATTATTATTATTATTATAATACATTAATACATTTTATGATTTTTCGAAATGTAGCCATTTTTTTCAAGGGGCCATTCTTCTTCTTCTTCTTCTTCTTATTATTATTATTATTATTATTATTATTATTATTATTATTGTTGTTGTTATTATTAATAAAAATGAGAATAAGGATAAGAATAATTATGATTATAATAATAAGAGAAAGTTGCTTATCACTAATAGAAATTATTGTTCCACAAATGCAGCTATAGGTGGTTCGGAGTCCACGATCGCGACCTGTCCTCTCCTGCTCATCATAGACTCTCTCCCACCTGAGCTCACATCGTCACCCCCCGCGTCGCTCAGGTTCCTTCCAGCCAATAGCGCTCCCCCGCCCTGTAAACAGGAAGCTCGCCCGTGTCCGTGGGTGTGCGCGGGTGTACACGTGGTGCGCGGTGGTAGCGCGCGACAGACGGCGCCGTGACACGGTCTTGCGTGGAGACACCCGCGCGCGAGCTGCGTCCCTCCACAGCACCAATGCAGGAGCAGAGCGACGACGAGTACCTGCGGCTGGGCAGCGGCTCAGGTAACGGTCCTCGGCGGACCCCCCGTGGACCCTCGTGGACCCCTGTGGACCCCGCTGTTAAAGAGTCCAAGACCTGGCTGGTGGTGAACATCTCAGCTCCGGCAGACAGGAACTCAGATTCAGAACACGTTTCATATTTTATTCCACTTATTTTATTCTTCTTATGTTCACTCTTATAATAAGGCACACATTCTTATTCATAGTGACACATTTTAATTGCTATCACTTCGTAACAACAACGTTAAGAAAAGGACGCCAAGGAAATAAAATCGTAATTATGATTAGTAACAACAGTTATTGTTTCTAAAACACACGTTATTCTCATTCAGATTGACCATAATTTCTACTAAAGAATAATCTGGACGGCAGCAAAATAATACATTTAATGATTTTTCGAAATGTAGTCTTTTCTTTTTTTCAAGAGGCCACTGTTCTAACTTTTTTAATGTACTTAATAATTTTGTTGTAATAATTACTGTTTCATATTTAAGACATGGCTTCTTTTTTGAGCTCTGTGTAGTAATCTGTTTCACGTTTTCTTTTTTTTTTTTGACTGGGTTTTATGAGAATTTATTTGCTAGCACTTGAATTCTTGTGGTAAATAGAAGTCCGCTTGTTTTTGTCTTTAGTTATAATATGCTTAAATTACTTTAATTTAATTATATTAGAATTTCCTAGAAAATAACCTGCGAGATAGTCTTACTTCTATTAAATCTGCAATATGGTTTACCGCATCATTCGAAAATATAAGAAATCACAGCATATATGCTGTGTAATATAGTATAACGTATATCGACACTTGTACAAATATAAATCCCTAACTCTCAATCGCTTCAGTAAAAACTAGAACAAACACAAAACGTGGAAGAAATTGGCTGCTTTTTTTTTTTCCAGGTGTTCCGCTGAAGGTGATGGAGTTTCCATACGAGGCTGAGCTAGAAGAGCTGTGTCCAGTTTGTGGAGATAAAGTCTCTGGGTACCACTACGGACTCCTCACCTGTGAAAGTTGTAAGGTATTTGCACAAACTGAGATGAACTTTATTATTATTTATTATTATTATTATTATTATTATTATTATTATTATTATTATTATTACTATTATTAATAATAATTTTTAATAATGATAATAATAATAATATTTATTATTAATATTTATGATAATAATAATAATAATAATTAAAAAATAATAATAATAATAATAATAATAATATTATATGGAGTGACACATTTTGCGCTATTCATCCGGAGGTCAATAAGTTCATCCTGCTGTATTATATTTTGCTAATCTGTATAATATTCCGATGCAGGG
The DNA here is from genome assembly GCF_900964775.1 of Scleropages formosus. NCBI lineage: Eukaryota > Metazoa > Chordata > Actinopteri > Osteoglossiformes > Osteoglossidae > Scleropages > Scleropages formosus. The sequence goes on along the minus strand of NW_021641052.1, from coordinate 123,069 downwards.
ATTTTTCAAGAGGACCGTGCAGAACAACAAGCGCTACACCTGCGCCGAAAACCAGGACTGTAAAATCGACAAAACGCAGAGGAAGCGCTGTCCTTTCTGCCGCTTTCAGAAATGTCTCAACGTCGGCATGAGACTGGAAGGTAGGAGGCCGAGAAATAAGTCCAGTGAAAATAATATTACAGGGGATCGAATCAGTCCAGTCATTAACCACCGGAGAGTTTTGTTTATGTATGTTTATTTATTATTTATTTATGTTTCATTCCAGTGTTTGTAAATCACACCGCAGTGTATCTGTTTCATGGTTTTGCGAGGTAGATCGTTCATTTTCGTTTGTTTCATTCATTCGTTCATTTTTTTTACTTTTTTTTTTACAGTAAACAAAAAAACAAGCGTCTGTTTTGTTTTGTCTGATCAAATTTCGTTTCGTTAGATTCGGGATAAATTAGATTTTTTTTTTACACTTATTTTTGAGTTATTTGGCTTAATATGTCGACTGGTGAATATTAGATTATAGAAATACGTTCGAAAATAAATATTATAATATTTCATTTAAAAATGTTATTATGTGCAATGATTTTACGCTGAAAATGACCGTCTTTTGAATGTGATATCGTCTAAAGGTGTGTGTTGATACTGACAGCATCTCTTCATTTTTATTTTGATGGTAAAACAAAGATTTTGAAGAATGCTTATTATTCCACACAGGTGCTTGCACATTGGAGTGTATTTACTGGAGTGGGGAATTAATCGGAATTTTAACGGTTTTGTTCAGGATATTCAATTAAAATTATCATTAAAATTCAGAAATGATTTAGATGAGATATTAGATTAGACAAGCAGTTAATTTCCAATTTGAAACTGGACCACAACTGAGTTTCCAATAAGGGAGGGATTTTCCCCTGAACTTCTGCCTTTTGAGTTCAAGACCCTGATTTTTCGACGAAAAAGAGCCCTAATGGGTTAGCTTATTATGGGACCAAATATTATATTACAAATGAAAATAATAGCGAGGGAAATGATGCTATGGTGGAAGAGGCTATCTGATGATTTCTAAAGTTTTTTTCTGATGTGTTTCTGTTTCTATGCGTGTGTGTATGCTGTTGACAGCGGTGCGTGCTGACCGCATGAGGGGTGGCAGGAACAAGTTTGGCCCCATGTACAAACGTGACAGGGCCCTCAAACAGCAGAAGAAGGCCTTGATACGGGCCAACGGGCTCAAGCTGGAGTCGAGTCAGTCGCTGCTGTCCCCGATCCAGGCCGAGTATGGCTTCACGGGTGGCCTGCAGAGCATCCAGGCGCTGCCCAAGGGGTTGCTGCACACCACACCGGCTCCCGTCACACATGCAGACATTGAACGCGGCACCTACGGACCCCCGGCGCTGGGTATGACTGGGCAGGGACACGGCCCTGCCCCCTGCCCACTGCCCAGCCAGTACCAGTACGCGCCCTTCCCTAGCCGGGCCATCAAGTCCGAGTACCCGGACCAGTACACAAGCTCACCAGACTCACTCGGCGGGTTCTCACACCCGGACACCTACCTGACGGCATCCCCGCAGCCCCCCGGCACACCACCCCAGCTGCTGCTTGAGATCCTGCGCTGTGAGCCAGATGAGCTGCAGGTGCAAGGCAAGATCGTGGCTTACCTGCAGCAGGAGCAGGCGAGCCGCGGCAAGCATGAGAAGCTCAACACGTTCGGTCTCATGTGCCGCATGGCCGACCAAACGCTCTTCTCCATTGTGGAGTGGGCCAGGAGCTGCATCTTCTTCAAAGAGCTCAAGGTGAGTAGGGGTCCAAGAGTGTCAAACTACACACCTCATGTTGCACACATCTGTGGGTTTGCTCCATCATCCACCAATAAATATATACACAATGTAATTACTTCAATCATTATACTCTGATTGATATTTCAAGAAATTGTAATGGACAATGAAAAGACTGCAGCTACTTTTTGCTGTTAATTAGCACGATACATTCTCGCAATATTTCCCTGCTGCATTATGTAGCAACTCACTGGGTATAAATTGGCAGATAATTAACTAGTAGACTAATGAATTGTAGCTGTTGATTTTAATCAAAATCAGTAGAAGTGGGAGTTTGTCTTGGTAGGCACCAAAAGAGGCTTTGACAGTGTGCAGTCAAGGGTTCCGGATGGTGTATGGGTGGGGGCGTTCTTCCTAGCTCCGAAACAGGAAATTGTGGATGGGAGTGGGGAAGCAAAGACTGGGATGTTTCTGAATCCCCCTTCTGGTGAGGTCAAAAATTTCAATTTTTTGACCATCTTCAACAATTTCTTCTTCCAAAGTAAATATATATATGAAATCGAAGACCAGCAGCTCATGTCAGTTTTTTTTTTTTTGGTCCAAGATGTCATCTCCAAATATGGCACCTTTTTCATTTTGGTGAGCCATACTCATGGATTCAGGCAGAGTCAGAAAAAGAATGCTGTGTCACTGGTCATGTGAACCGTGTTCCTCTAGTGGAACCCATGATCTGTTATACTTATCCTTCCTCACTAGTCATGGTAAACTGCTAGACCAGAATTTCTGTGCGAAAACCTTGTTCACTGGACTTGTGTTCAGCATGGGAATGTATGTTAAGTCTATGGCTGAAGCAGGAGTTCCATGGGTTTATTTATGTGCACATTTGTTGAGAGGTTTTCCCTTTGAAAATGCCATCAAAATGGCTCATTGGTTTAAGGTTCAGTATCCTTCCCTGTCTATGTCGAGCTGGTTTTGTGAAGACAGCTGGACAGCCCCTTGCATCTGATAAGTTCCTGTGAGGTCCTGCTATGTGTTAGCAAACTAGTTGCGTTTTGTTGACTCGAGGTGCTTGAAGCATGGTGAACGGTTAAGACAATACGATATTGTGGTCTGGTGCATTTTTAAAAATTATTTAAGATTCATTTTTTTGTCAAGGATGTGAACCAGACCTTGGTATAGCAGAATGGACCGTGATGACAAATGAAAGAAATTACTGAAATGTGACACTCTGTATAAGTTATTTCTCCGAGCAAACTGTGCCTTCTCTCGATGTAGGGAAAATAGAATTGATACACTAACACAGACAATTAATGCCTCTGGCTGGAGCATGGGGGATCAGGTCTCTTGTCCGAGAAGGAGGCCCTGTGACACTCACACAGTGCTAAGTGGCAGGGCGGAGTGGAGACAGTGGGATGCTCTAACCCATTTGACACTGACCCCATGTACACTAACCCCAATATACCTTTTTGAGCCACCTACATGTGGGGATCAGCTCCGAGAAGGTATGTGCTGCACTGTAAACAGCCATTAAGCTGTCAAGTCATGTCATCAAAACTCTGCGACTGTCATTTCTTGCAGACAAAGTGCAGCATCCATCATTCACGATAATACGAGCACTGGAATGCAGTGGTTCGCAAACTTATTCATGGTTACCCTGAATGCTGCCTTGATCTGGCCTGGTTACCCTACGTGTCATTTCATAGATTGTAGTTATTCATATACTTTTCAGTTAATGAGGCATTTCTTCACATATACAAGGACAGAATTTGAATTTCATACTCCTCCCCACAGCGGGGTACCAGGAGACCACCATGCAGCCTTCTTCCCAGTTATAGTTTGACTTGTGCTGTAGTAAGGTCTCAACCTCCGCTACCTTTTATTAGCTAGTTTCACCTGTTATAGTTCTAGTAATCATGGTCCCTGTTTGAACAATCCAAATATCAGCTTGTTCGGTGAGAGTGAATTAATTAGCATTGTTTTAGTTGATTTCTTCTTGTCTTCTCCGTTCTCTTTAGTTTTTTCTTTAAAGGCAGCCTTAATAGATAAACACTAAATATCATATGTATTTATGTTTAGTTTGAGTGTTTCTTAAGTGCATGGCCCGTAATAACTACAAAAGATCTATAGTTGTGCAAGCAGACAGTCATAAAGCATCACAGAGTGATTAATAAAGGGAAACTGGCATGTTATGTTGTGTTATGACAACTAATTACTTTTGAGACTGAGTAATGTTCTGACATAAATGGGTGTCACTTTTGTGGGTAAAGAATACAAAAAAATGATCATTCAAACTATAGGTAATTTTGTCTTTAAAGGGTTTTTCAGGAAGGATTTATGGATCTTATATTATCCACTATTCTACTTTATCTGCTATTTAAATTATCACTCACACTGTGTCACTGAAACAATCCACTTATAATACTATAATATTGCTTTTTTTGACACCATTGATTACATTGGTTTGTGAACCATCGCTGGAATGGAAACTTGCACAATAAGTCAGCAGGTTGTGTTGAGAATTGCTTTAAGAAATTTTTGTCAAATTTTTTCTTACACAATTTTTTTAGTCCATTGGAAAAATATCTGTCTGAGGGTTTCAATTTTCTCTATGTATTTGAAAGTTGTTGTTTTTTTTGTTTTTTCTTTGCACATGGTTGGCTTTTTATGTGAGAAATTATGGTTAGTATCTAGTAAAATTTCAAAACCTGCAACTGTTGACAAGCCCATCTTGTTTGTATTACGTGAGGATTGTGTCGATCACAGCAAATTCATGCCATTTGTGTTTGACAAGCCAATGTCGTCAGTAGTGGTTAATTTGTTTGCTAAGGAGACAGTTATGCACAATGATCGACATAATGTGCTGTTTCTATAGTCATCCATTTTTGCAGGTTTTAGTGGGCTGAATACTGTGTGTTGGTGTCAACAATGAGTAAAATAAACGCTGACGGAGGCTGCAGTGGAACTTCTTTCAGAGCGTTGATTAAAAGTGAATTGCATGAATGTGGGCGAGTGAGCCCACTGTCGCCTTCGAGCATTGGTTGCAGCATGGTGTCTGAATTTCTACAGCAGTTCCTCCATGACTTGAATCCAATTACAAAGCAGCAGACACTAGAACTCGTGTTCCCAGCCATGTTATGTTTTTTTTTGTCTTCCTACTGTAATTACATTCCATTCTGTGGATGGGGTCAGAATGCCTATCTCCAAGTTCCTATTTATGATGTTGTTTGGTTTGCAGTGAAAGGCATGATAATGAAAAAATATCTGGAAGTGGCACCATACTCATACCAATTTCTGCGTATGTTAAAAGATTACAAGTTCCAAAGCAGGAACAATTCAGAGTCATCAAAGCATGCTGATCTGGTAACTGTTGCAGTTGATTACTGGGCTAGGTCTGAATTCTCTCAGATCAGTAAAATGTACAGATGGTTTTTGGAAACCTGAGCTCTCAACTTAGTCCAACCATTGCATCACAAATAATAAAAGCTTATTAATGCACAAGTCTCTCAATTTACTCAATGGTAACATTCTGTTAAAAAAAACCCAGATAAAGCTGTAATAAATTAAAATATTTGTGTAAGACTTATTAATTCCATTTTCATCAACTGCTCATCTAGTGCAGGGTCTTAGTGTTGCAGAATCTGTACTGGTAGCATTGGGCATGAGTCAGAACATTGTGGATGGAACACCAGTCTGTTGACTTTTCTCATATTTTATTAACTTGATGTAACATTAAAGTTAAGCATATTTTAAAATCACTGAAAATTAAAATTCTGAATCTCCTGATATTGCATTATGTTCTGCTATATACATATGAAAAAAATACACTGTTCCTCCTCTGCATCTGGTGGCAAAAGATTGTAATGAAGTATAGCCTCAGGAGAACATACTAAAGAGTGTTTGGCCATAAATACCAGGTATGTGTCTCATTTACTACTGAGGATACAATAAATTTGTGGTGAGAATGGGACCAATTTATTACATAAGCATCTGTGATTTTCTTCATCTTCTGGTGCCTTCCAGTTAGCCTTTTTATCTATACAGTCGAAAAAAAAAAACATAATAATTAACACATACCTCCATTTATTTTGGGTTTCTGGAAAAGTGTGGGAAATGCTACTGACAGATAAAAAATATGCAGTGTGATATTTATTTAAATGTTTGTATTAACTTTGACCCACACTGAAATTAAAAGGAATTTGGGAGTGGGGCAAAAAAAATTCTGCACAACCTTTTTAATGCCTGTTGTCCATAAACATGTGCAGCTTTCCTCATCTTATTATTTATCACTGAAATTAGTAATACCAAACACTAACTATGAAGTCCATCGACACTGTTAGAACCTTCTGGCAGTCTTGCAGTCCTATTGTTGTTTCTATTACATTACAGTGAATTTTGCTGCCAACTAATGGCAGAAAAGTGCAAATACAGGCCACTTTCACTGTGCATCTGACAAATTTTACAAGAGTGGTAAAAAAGCACACACACACACACACCCACACACACACACACACATCTTCAGAACCGCTTGTCCCATACGGGGTTGCGGGGAACCGGAGCCTAACCCGGCAACTCAGGGCGTAAAAAAGCAATTGAATACAAATAAATTGGGAATTGTTTGTATTTCTGGAAATTTGTCACTCAAATATTTATAACTCAAGGTGTGATTATACATGCTTCCTTAGTTATGCAGACGTTTGTTCTACAGATATTTCCGTTTCTGGACTTGGACCTCTAAATTTCTTATAAGACACACACACACACACACACACACACACACACACACACACACACACACACACACACACACACACACACTGTCTGAAACCGCTCGTCCCAAGCAGAGTCGTGGTGAACCGGAGCCTTACCCGGGAACATACGGAGCAAGGCAGGAAGGGGAGGGGAAACACCCCGGACGGGATGCCAGTCCGCCGCAATGCACCTCAAGCAGGACTCAAAACCCAGACCTTTTTTTATAAGACTCCCCAGTTATTCAGACTTTTCGGTCCATAAGTGGACCAAATTTGTCATGAAACATCTCTTCTCTGTCATTATGAAATTAATGAGTTGTGGATACATTGATTTTTTTCATGAACTGCTGTACTGTGTATCCTTTGCCCATCTTTATTGTCAGTTCTGAAGTGTGTTGAGATAAACAAAGCAGTGATGATATCTATAATTTACCATGCAAAGTACGGTAGAACATGTTTTTCTACTTTTCTTCAAAAAGTCTTCACTCCAGCCACTGATACTGCATTCATGATTCGCTCTGTAACATTTCTCTTTTCCACTTGAACATTCCGTTTAGATTATGCCTTCTATACACATTCATCCCTTAAATAGCTCACAAATATCCTGTAAAAATTAATGCTGTGCTTGTTTTGTACATAAATGTAAAAATCGTCATGAAACCTGACTTGAAACTCTGCTGGAAGAATATCCATAACACACCCCTTAAGTCATGTCAAACTGCACCAATGACAGTGCTTTATGAAACGCAGTGGCAGCGGTAAATAGTTTGATAAGATGCGCTCGTTGTTTATACTACATTAATTAGTAAATACAATACCACATTAGGTTATTTCCTTTAAGAAATACTGTGCATTACTTCTAAGGTGTCTGGATGCCTACCATATGAACAGATTTTCAAGAGGGGGAAGGGTGTGTTATAATTTATTGAGTCCTGTAACTGCTCATTGGCTTGAGCAAAGTCCAGGGTAAGTCTGTAGGTTTTAACATTGCTAAAAGCATTACAAGCAATGACCCACATGGGACTTGTTGTTCAGTTTGAATGACTTGAGTTGATCTGCTTTGGACCCATGTTTCCACAGCTGTAAAGTTCACATCATGACTTTTGAGCTCCTGCCACTCTGTTTGCCCAGTGTGTGGGAGGACAGACGCACACAGTCCCGTGCCGAAACACTCTTTGACTGGGGAAAGGGTGCGGCTGGTAGTGGTGGTGTGGGGGGGCATAGTGCTGATTGACCCTCTCCACACATGCCATACAAAATAATGCCAGACCCCGCCGCAGTGCCCCCTACTTCACCCCAAACCCCGCCCGAGCTGATATCCCTCAGGTAGCATCATACACGCACCTGTCCCCACTTACTGGCAACCACACCCATCTTACAGCAGGTCCCTTATTTTCGTATGACGGGCCTTTTACATACTGATGATGAAGGATGTTGGCTTACTGAAGCGGACCCTTTGGGAAAAAAAGATGGTCCAGTGTAAGTCTAAGTACCTTGCTCCAGGGTTCTGCAGCAAGAGGTGGCATTACAACCTGGGTCCTTCAAGTGCAAAGCAGGAACCCTAACTTCTACACCAGTTGCTATCCATGTATTTGTTCACTAATGCTTTTCCACCTGTTAACAGTGCACTAAATGACATGAAATAGTTACCACAGCATCCATGCGCATTGATATTTGAGGGCATTTTGATATGCTGCATACTTTCATATACACTTGTACGTGTTAAACATGCATGAAATTCGCCATTATCAATTTACACGTGGAATCGCAGTGGAGAAACTGAACACTTAAAGTGCTTATGTTTCAGTGGAAAGGATGAATGGTGAAGCTGCTAGTATATTATACAGTGGGAATCGCCGCATTTGCTTGTTGCATTAGTACCCATCCAGGCTGTTTGCTGGGAGACATTGATGCATCGCTGATGGTTGTTCTGCACACCTTTTGTTTTGTCTCCACACTAGACAGGTGTGTTGATCTCCATGTTGTGGGAGAATGGAGTGGTGATCCTGGCCCAGGAAGTGACCTGCAGGTTTATTTACCTGAAGCAGACACATGGCCTCTTAGAGCTGACTGAGATAGGCATGATGGCAACTGAGAGGATGCCCTACAGGTTTTACCCTGTGAAACAATGTCCATTAGCACTGCTCTAGAAACCTGTGTAAAGTTTAGCATGCCCTATAGATTTTCTCAAAATATGTTTGAACAAATCTTTGCTATAGTAGATGATACTGTCAAGGAAATTGACATTTGACTCACTGGGACATGAATTTGTTGTCATGAAAAAACTATATTTTATTTATGCCTGAAAGTGTACCTTTTTTATTATTTATGTAACTATGTCATGTTGAATAGTTACAGATACAGAGTACAGCACCTCTAACAGTTTTTATCAGCTCATCTCTCATTTAAGGGATTAACCAAAATTTTCTTTAAAAAAGTAATTTTAGTGTTAGAAACATAGTTTCTCATCGATAGTTTCAACTGTAGGGGGGCAACGGGTGATGCGGTCATTACCACCTCCACCTTTTGTATCGAAGGACCAGGTTCAAATCCCACCTCCTACTATAGTACCAATGAACAAGGTATTTGGCCTGAACTGATTAAAATTACCCAGCTATATAAATGGGTAAATCAGTGTAATCAGCCTAATACAATTTGTTTTGAGAAAAAAATATCAGACAAATTAGTAAGTGTTCAAGATCATGAATAGCTAATTTTATGTATACACAGTTGTATTTAGTGCTTAATGAAGTGTGTTACAGGCTAATTTGCTCAAGCTGTGGAGAATGTTGTGCATATAAAAACTCCCACATTGTCAGATTGTAAAAGTAGTTAATGTGGAGTGGTTTAAAGCACAATAATTGTTTGTGTGGGAAGAAAAGACAACCTAGAGGAAGTCACGCTCTCACCTGGGTTGCTACGTTAAGCATAATACCCATCAACCCCCTGGGCCGCCGTTGGCAGGAGGAAACAGCAGAACAAGACATCACCGGTGGATGTCATGCCCTTGCCCAGCCGGGGATTGACTTCCTTACAGGGCAGATTTACAGTTTCATTTAAGGAGCAGTGATTCTGTCACCCATCTGGCCTGAAAAATTAGTTTGCTCGCTTCAGTGGCGGCAACTGTCATTGCAAAGATGCTATGTGGATGTCACCTGCAGGAGAGTTACGCACTGAGCTGGCCTTCAGCACAGAGAGTAATAGGGTTGTGGGGAGGCCCCTTGTTGAAATTGATGGACACGGGCAGAGAGAGGTCACTCCTGACCCTCATAAATCTGCTGGACTGGCGTGTGTGGTGGGGGAGGACAGACTGAGGCCTGCTGTGGAGGGTTTTGGGGGCTGGAGGTGCTGTGGAGGGCCCCTGTGCATCTTGCTGGCATCACACTCTGTGGTTCTGAATAACAGGATTCCTGTAGAGTCTATTCTCATATAACAAATAATCATATTACGAGAATTCTCATTTACAAGCAGATGTAACTTGTACCCTAAGTTTGACATAATAAATTATTCACAATCAAATTATTCAGGTGTTACAAACGTTACTAGTGAACAGAGTAACCGCATTATGAAAAGTACATTGCCAAGTAATGTTCTAATAGTAATAATCATTATTTTACATAGTGCCTTTAAAAACAGCTGCTCAATGTGCTTTACAATGAAGAAGGAAGATGTATGGGTTACACTTCTAAAACAAAGAAATTCACGGTAAATATTAGCATTTAAACACAACAAAAACAAAATAACAACAGAATAAAGCAACAAAACGAAGTAAGAAAAAAGTCATTAATGATGAGGGGGAAGCGGGAAAGCAAGCAGAAAAAAAGAAGCATGCAAATGTGTTATTGCATATGTGATTTTGTACATTTAGATCTTAAGCCTGGATTCTGAATGTGTCCAGAACAGTTGTGATATCCTGGACTTGCATGGGTTTTGAGTTTAATTTTCTCTGTGTGTAAAAAGCAGGAATTTTGTACGGTGAAAAAAATGGGTGAATCTCATGTAGCTCAAGAACGCTATTTCTCCACATTTAAATTAATGGTAATGAAGAGCTTTTAATGAGAATTCATGTACAAGTACATTTTCCGGAACAAGCGATGTTTGTTATGCAGTGGAAGCCTGTATTTATTATATGGCATCGGGTAGCTATTATTGTAATTGCACTTGATCATCATTTTACATATTTTAACTTTAATTGTCTCCTTTATTTGACCAGTCTTTTGATAGACAAACCACAAGGTGCAACTGCAGGCTGGATGACAAAGAAAAACACTCTGTGGCTTAAGATTTTGTTCTATGTCTTGTATTTGTCCATATCCGTCTTTGGTCCTGTCTGCCATAGCAACAGTGAGTCGTAACAAAAGGAGAATGTATTTTATGCTCAATGGCTTCATGTAAGATGTCCGGAATGAAGATGCATCTCCTCCTTTAAAAAATATGTTCTGTACGTGAGTGGTGTATTTTTGAGAGCAGTATTTTTGGAACATATGGTGCTCATGGTCAAGTCAGTCAAAGAGAGTCGCTTGAAAAAGAATGCTGCAGTTGCTAAGCAACACTGCAACAAAAGCGGCTTGGTGTTGCATGTATGTGTTTTCTTAATGACGTGCTATTTTTTCATTCACCTGAGCAATTTCAAAAATATGGTCAATGACTGCAGAAGTTCTTCGCAGGTTTCTCATTTCTTTATGTAATCAGCATCTCCTCTTTAAGAGCAGTTTTTTTGGAACAGTTAAAGAAAGCCTCCACTGTATATCTTAGAATGCACAGTGGGCAAGTTTGAAAAGGTACAAAACCGATTATAAATATGTGCTCAGTATGTGAATGCATACCAATATTTTCATGAATATGAGCTATATATGTGCATATTAATACGTGTGTGTGTGTATACTCTACATGTCTATATGAATATATGATTGGGTATACTGTATAAATGTAAATGTCCCTCCATCTCTTTGCAGGTTGGAGACCAGATGAAGCTTCTGCATAACTGCTGGAGCGAACTTTTGGTCCTGGACCACATTGCCAGACAGCTGCGGCATGGCAAGGAAGACAGCCTGCTGCTGGTCACAGGTCAGGAGGTAAGTGATAAACCAGAGACCCGCCCAGGGGCCAACCCCAAACTCTGCCCACAGCCTCAACCAGAGTTCCACCCAGTACCCCACTCACAACTCCATCAGTGCTTCTCCATTAAAACACGTATCAGTATGTATCCTCATTTACAAGTTAAGGCATACACTTTTACACACACTTTTAAACATACGCACACACGCAAATGCATCCTTACACATTCTCAGAAACAGCATCTCTCCAACCTTCTTTGATTTTCTTGCTGTGTCACATGTCCGTGTATGTGAAACTGTGACTTTCTGTCGGTCGATGAGCCCCTAAAGGCCTTCCCATACACCCAGGCGGAGATCGCCCCCTTCACAGCCCAGGCAGGGGCCACCCTCAGCAACCTAGTGCAGAGGAGCCAGGAGCTGGTGGGGAAGCTACAAGGTCTGCAGGTAGACCGTAGAGAGATCGCCTGTCTCAAGTTCCTCATCCTCTTCAACCCCGGTGAGTGACTCCTTCACCTCCCTGCTTTTCTCCTTGTTTCAGTAATAACAAAAAGTAAAGTAGCAGAAATCATAATGCTATTAATATTGAGCCTTACCTTAATATAGCCTAATAAAACTTATCTCATACTTTTGAACATACATAGAACTAAATAATAAAAATAGTAATCATCCAGCTGTATAACTGTTAAGCTACTATCCTCTCACAGGTAGGTATGAATTCTCTGATAAGGAGCATCTTTGGTTACGTACAATAAGGGCACCACAGGACTCAAACCTGCAGCCTTTACAACTGCATCTGTAACTTCCACCTTCTGTTCTGCTTTCCGTCTGGCTTCCCTTCCCTTTTAAACTCCTATTGTTTTGTTGACACCTTCTTCCAAAGCCACCTACAATGTCACATACACTACACTAACTTATGTACAGTTATCTACCCATGTACACTACAGAGCAGTGTAACACACCAAGTAAGGACAATTTAGAGTCTCCAGTTCACAGATGTCTTTGGATTGTGGGTGGAAACACATAAAAATATAGGGAGAACATGCCAACTCCACACAGATGGAGCTGGATTTGAACCCACAATCCAGGAGCTGTGATATACCAGTGGTACTGCTGCCCCAGTATACTTCATCCTTATAATTCATTACACACACCTCTGCTTTTATCTGAGAATCACACAACTCATGGAGAAGGAACAGAAGCTGTGTAGAAGGCACAAGGACAAAAATGATTTACAGGTATACATACACCATCTTAATGAAAAGTGATGACGTGGACAGTTTTTGCAATTCGTTTAATGAGGGGCAGGGCCATGGGCGAAGCTATGGACAGGTTAGAGAGCATCAGGACTTAAAGTTGCTGCCTTGCATTTGAAGGACCGATGTTCAAATTCCACCTACTGCTGTAGTACACTCAGAGTACTTACCCTGAATTGATACAGTAAAAATTACACTGCTGTATTAATGGGAGAATTATTTTTAAGTAGCTTAGTGTACAAACATTGCATTGTAAGTTGCTATGGAGAGAAGTATCAACAAAATTAATAAATAATAAATAAGTTATAAGAATAATGGGCTTTGGGTGCGCTATTCTGGACTATTCTTTGTTTTTGCTCTAACACAACGCTGACTTTCACACACTGGTCCATGTATGCCAAACTCCAGTTCTGCATCATTTGACTTCATTTTAAGTCATCGTGCTTGACACTTCACCCTAATTTTCAAATTATTTTCAAGTAAGTAATAAAATAAAAATTAAACAACACAAAGAAATAATGAATAAATATTCTAATTAAAAGGATAGTAAATAATTAATACTAATTAATATTAAGTATTAAACATTGGTTGATCTCGGGGCATTTTTGTATGAAAACGCAGTTAGTTTAGTGCATGTGGCTCTGTGTTTAGCAGCTAATTGGTTTTAATTAAAACGGTGGCTGTGTGAAAGAGCGACGAGTGCGTCCTTTTGTCTCCTGGCACAGTCAATGGGGCCCCGATCGATTGACCAATCATTTATTTTCCCCCAACTGACACTGGCAAGGTTGGAAAATTAGGCTTTTATCGCCCACGTTCCCTTGAGCGATTGCAATTTAGCGCTCGCGCGCCGCTGACAAAGGGGCCTTTGAGCAACAAGAGCACTTGAGGCCTCAGGGATACTCTGGAGCGTGTTTGTGTGTGTTCGCAGACACTTGTTGTATCTCCGCTGCTCTCTGCCTCGCTCCCTCTTAAGAAGCTGGGAATGTCCGCCTCCTCTCCTTTTTCCACTCCGTCGTGTGCTCCCTCGCTGGCCTAGCTGCCGCTCCCTCTCTTCCTCTCGCTCAGCTCGGTCACAATGTATCAGGCCTATCTGCTCTCGCCCTTTAACAGCAGAGAAAAGATTTTTCAAAATATTTAATTAATCTGCGAGCACCCAGCTGATCCTGAAAAGGAGCCCATTAGTGAAAGGCAGCCATTGTCCTGCTCATAGCACAGAGCCAGTGTGCGCAGCCTTTGTTTGCACACACATCCGCCCACACAAGACACGATAAATGCACACACACATACATACACATACATTCACACACACATCAGCGAATGTTGTAGCAGAGAATCGCACTTACCACGAAATACACTTGTTGATGTACCAAAAGCCTTCACGGACCAATCCAAAGCTCAGTCAGAACCCAACAAGGTTCATGTTCTGATTTTGTACTCACTTACAGGGGCAGGTCAGGTTAGAGCTAGGTTTAGGGTTAGGGATTAGAGTTTGGGTTAAGCCAAATTAGGGTTAGGTTTTAGTTGTAGTTTTTTCAGAACTCAGGTGTGCACACAGTACATAGAGTGTTTTTATATCTGATTCTCCCGGCTTTGACTTTAGGTGTTTTTACACCTGTTGAAGGACCGTAGTTACCTTTGGAGTTTATGAAGTACACCCTGCCTTATTTAATAAAAGTAATACATTTACCTAGTAATTTTGCAAGGGCACTCAATGCTTCATGAGAGACAGCCTTTTGTCCCATAATGTCACTTGATGTGGGCCATTCTCACAGTGTTGCAGGTAAGAAAATTCGCTCTGCTGTACAAATAGGTGAGTCGGTATAAAAGGCTAAGTACAGAAACCTAATAGAAACCATAACTGACCTTTGACAAAAGCATCAGGTCAATAAATTAATATTCACTGAATCCTCATATTATAAAGTTTTAAACTGTTTGTTTTTAAATTGAATTTTCTTCTTTTCCTTATTTTCTGTTGCCTAGCGAGTACAGTTTCAGTTTACCTACCAAGTCCATAGATGGCAGTAAAGAACACTCAAACATTTATACAGTCATACCCCGCATAACGTCCTATTGAACTACATCCATTCACTTATACGTCCGTGGTCCCATAAGAAAATGATGGAAATTAAAGAAGGATTTCAGACAGCAGGACGTAGCAGGTCTTTGATGGGCTCACCACCTGCCAGAGAGGCCGGTGCATTGTGATTTGGGCGGTGGTCGGGGCCAAGTGCCCGGCCGACCCAAACCTCAGGCGCCAACTCTGGCTTTTGGGACTTGGAATCCATCACCTCACTAGCGGGGAAGGAGCCTGAGCTAGTGCAGGAGGTTGAGAGATACCATCTAGATATAGTCGGGCTCACTTCCACTCACAGCTTGGGTTCTGGAACCACTCTTCTCGACCAAGGGTGGACTCTCTACTATTCTGGCTTTGCCCAGGATGAGAGGCGGTGGGCGGGTGTGGGCTTATTAATAGCCCCCCAGTTCAGCTGCCATGTGTTGTAGTCAACCCCGGTGAATGACAGGGTCGTCTCCCTGCACCTTCAGGTTAGGGAACGGTCTCTCACTGTCGTTTGTGCTTATGCGCCTAGCGGCAGTGCAGAGTACCCGGCCTTTTTAGAGTCCCTGGGGGGCGTGCTGGAAAGCGCTCCCACTGGGGACTCTGTCGTTCTACTGGGGGACTTTAACGCCCACGTGGGCAGCGACAGTGACACCTGGAGGGGCGTGATTGGGAGGAACGGCCTCCCTGACCTGAACCCGAGTGGTGAGTTCTTATTGGATTTCTCTGCTAGTCATGGTTTGTCCATAACAAACACCATGTTCATGCATAAGGGTGTCCATCAGTGCACTTGGCACCAGGACACCCTAGGTCGGAGGTCGATGATCAACTTTGTAGTCGTTTCTTCTGACCTTCGGCCATATGTCTTGGACACTCGGGTGAAGAGAGGGGCTGAGCTGTCAACTAATCACCACCTGGTGGTGAGTTGGATTCGATGGCGGGGGAAAAAGCTGGACAGACCTGGCAGGCCCAAACGCATAGTGAGGGTCTGTTGGGAACGTTTGGCGGAGGCCCCTGTCACAGAGGCCTCAACTGACCTGAACTGAGGATGTCCTCAGGCGGTGGAAGGAGTACTTTGAGGATCTCCTCAATCCCTCCGACACGCCTTCCGTAGAGGAAGCTGAGGCTGGGGACTCGGAGGGGGACTCATCCATTACCCTGGCTGAAGTTGCTGAGGTAGTCAAAAAACTCCTCGGTGGCAAGGCTCCAGGGGTGGATGAGATCCGCCCCAAGTTTCTCAAGTCTCTGGATGTTGTGGGGCTGTCTTGGCTGACACGCCTCTGCAGCATTGCGTGGAGCTCGGGAACGGTGCCTCTGGACTAGCAGACCGTGGTGGTGGTCCCTCTTTTTAAGACGGGGGACTGGAGATTGTGTTCCAACTATAGGGGGATCACACTCCTTAGCCTCCCTGGGAAAGTCTATGCTGGGGTACTGGAAAGGAGAATCCTACCGATAGTCGAACCTCAGATTCAGGAGGAGCAATGCGGTTTTCGCCCTGGCCGTGGAACACTGGACCAGCTCTATACCCTCACTAGGGTGTTGGAGGGTTCATGGGAGTTTGCCCAACCAGTCCATATGTGTTTTGTGGACCTGGAGAAGGCATTCGACCGTGTCCCTCGTGGCATCCTGTAGGGGGTACTTTGGGATTATGGGGTTCAGGGCTCGCTGCTACGGGCTGTTCGTTCCCTGTATGACCAGAGCAGGAGCTTGGTTTGCATTGCCAGCAGTAAGTCAGACCTGCTCCCGGTGCATGTTGGACTCCGCCAGGGCTGCCCTTTGTCACCGATTCTGTTCATTATCTTCATGGACAGAATTTCTAGGTGCATAATTTCTAGGAGGTGTGTGGGGAGAGGGAAGTCTGGGGGGCTCTGCTTGGACTACTGCCCCCGTGACCCGGTCCCGGATAAGCGGAGGAAGATGGATGGATGGATGGATGGATGGGACGTAGCAGATGCAAACGGCTTTTAAGCAGCCATACGCACACACGTGATTGCCCAGAGAGGTGACTGTGCTGCCGGGCGTACGATATTAAATTACCTATAGTCTATAATACAGTATACATATGTTTTAAGTCATAATAAACACCTATGTAACTGGTTTATGTTTTAAGGTTATTGTAATGTACTTTCAATCATTATTACCTTATTAACAAAATAACAAAGTTTACTGTACAGTACAGTACTGCACAAAAAACGTGTGTGATCACGCATCAGCGGCATCACCGCAGCAGGCCAGCATCTCGTTCATTCAAGTTTACCCAGTGTATCTTGTTCCATTATCCTGTCTCAATATTCAAGGTTTTATAAATCATCCACCCTTAAGTTCATAATGGGTCCAAAATGCAGCTCAACCAGCCCTAGTGATAGTAGCAGGAAGAAGATATGAAAGAGCATTGATCTGGATGAGAAGGCGAAGAGTATTAAGTAGTATGAAGGTGGAAAACCCGTCAACGCTATCGCACGTGATTTCCAGAAGTCACACTTGACCATCACGACAATCCTGAAAAGCAAAGAAAAAATTCTTCAAGTGGTAAAGGGATCTACTTCCATGAAGGCTACGAGATTGACGAAGATGAGGAAGGGCCCAATATCGGGAAAGTTGCTGAGCACGTGGATCGAAGATCAAACACAAAAGCGAATCCTTCTCAGCACCATGACCATCATGGCTAAGGCAAAAAGTTTATTTGAGATGCTGGAAGTGAAGGCAGGACCCGAATACAATGTAGAATTTATCTCTAGCTGCAGATGGTTTAGTCGCTTTAAGAATCGTTATACACTACATAATGTTAAAGTTAGCGGCAAGTTGGCAAGTGCTGATACCAAGGCTGAGACGGCGTCTTTGGAAAGAATGGAGTCCCTGTTCGACGTAAGTTCTATCCTGAATGTATCGTCTGATGGCATACCTGTGTGTTGTGTATCATGTAACATGTTTTGTTTGGTTGCACCTGCTGACATTGTATAACATTTCATTTGCTCAAAATGCGTAATAAATAATGACGTGGTGCGGAAGGTCCGCGATTTAGAGCGCATTAAGAATTTGATTTCTATACGAGAAACGGAGAGTTGGTTGGACTCGGTGTGTCCTGATGCCTCCGTAGTATCGAACTCGGCGTCGACACTTACAGGCCCCAGTACAACTAACAAGAAGCCAGGTACCCCGGAGCGCTCTCACGGCGACTGGGTTACGGTTCGGAGTAAGAAGTCGAATAAAGCGAAGCCTAAGCTACGGGTTTCTGGTTCGGTTTCTCCCGTCCAAACCCAAAATAGATTTTCGGCTCTAAGCAGTTCACATAATAATAATAATAATAATAATAATAATAGTAATAATAATAATGTGCTCATTTTGGGGGATTCAGCTGTCTGAAATGTTAAGGTTCGGGGGCCTGGGAATCAAAATGTAAAGGTAAAATGTTTCCCACGCGTACATGTGTCCGACATGGCGGCTCGTGCCAGTTCTCTGCCCGATAATGCCGTGTCGACTATGATGGTGCATGTTGGTGGTAATGATATTTGTTATCAACAGTCTGAGGTGTTAAAGAGCCAATTTATTTCTATGTGTAACAAGGCCAGAAGGAAATGTTGTAATCTAATAGTGTCTGGTCCTTTACCTAGACTCTTCATGGGGGACATAGTGCAGTAGATTGGTGTCTTTTAACAGGTGGTTGGAGACGTGGTGCCGCTGTAATCGTATATCATTTGTTAATAACTAGGATGATTTCTGGGAAAGGCCCAGGTTTTTTACGCGTGATGGTGTACACCTCAACTGGAGGGGTTCATTTGTTTTGTCCCAGAACTTGGCCTGCAAGTTGCAGGACTGACTCATGGTCCATGGATCATCTCCTTTAGCAGCTTCGTGTATTGATGGGTCTGTTGCTTGTTCTGATACCAGTAGTCATTTCTCATGTAATGGGGTTTCTTGTGCCTTGTCCAGTGTGGGCCTAAAAACTTTAAATAAAAGCGTTAAGTGCAGCCAAAACATTCAAACTATTATAAGGCCACAGCTTTTAACTAAACTTAGTGATAGGAACGTTTGCACCAGAAACTTAAAATACATTAAAACAAACATTCCCAACTTACCACCGAGGCCAAATTAGAAGCTCGGATTCAGGAACGAGTGTAGATATTGATCAGATGGCTCTAAATTATAATTCGGTGGTAAAATTTGCCCTAGACTCTGCGGCTCCACCAAAAACTAAACTTATTCGAACTGTAAGAAACTCGCCATGGTTCAACGAATCAACTTGTGCAATAAAGTTAGAATGTCATAAATTAGAGCGTAAATGGCGTTCAACTAAACGTTTATCATGTAGCCTGGTCCAATTGTCTAAAAAAATATAAAAAGGCACTTTTTCATGCCAGATCCAAATACTACGCAAAGTTAATTGATGAAAATCACAAGAACCCTCACTTCCTGTTTAATTTAATACCATCGCTTACTTAACTGGTAAACACAAAGATAAACAATGTATTTCTGCTACCATTACTAATGATGAATTTATTTCGTTTTTCAATAATAAATTAGTGAATATCCGCAAATCCATAGTGCCTTCTAGTTTGGTTTTAGCAAACATAAGGGCTTCTGACAATGATATTAGTTGTCCGCACCATCTTAGTAACTTCGACGTAATAACTGTAGAAAAAATGACCGTGCTAATTCGCTCTATGAAAAGTACTACCTGTCCTTTAGACCCAATCCCCACTAAATTACTGAAAGCCACAGTTTCTGTGCTTGCAGAACCTATTGTTAATATTGTTAATACGTCGTTACTAAATGGCTGTGTTCCAAAATCTCTTAAAATTGCAGTTATTAGATCCCTACTAAAGAAATCGGATCTGGACTGTAATAACCCATGTAATTATAGACCGATCTCCAATTTACCGTTTTTATCCAAAATTCTAGAAAAAAATCGTAGCATCGCAAATTGTAAAATATCTTAATCACTATAATATATGTGAAAAATTTCAGTCTGGTTTCCGCACTGGTCACAGAACTTACACATGTTGTTAATGATATTCTCATTTCTTCTGATGCTGGTCAGATTTTTATTCTTATGTTACTAGACTTGAGTGCTGCGTTTGATACTGTAGACCATAGTATCCTAATGAGTAGACTTGGAAACCTAGTTGGACTAAGAAGTACTGTTCTGAAGTGGTTTGAATTGTATTTAGCTAACCATGAACAATTTGTATTGAAATCTGATGACAGCATCCTGTCCATCTCTACTACGGTTCAGTATGGTGTGCCACAGGGCTCTGTGTTGGGTCCATTACTGTTCTCACTTTATATGTTACCACTGGCTGATATTATTCGCAAGCACAATGTTAATTTCCATTCGTATGCCAATGACATACAGCTTTATGTATCGTTCAAGCCTGAAGATCCATCACATGTTGTGTCGTTAGCTAATTGTTTTACCAGTGTAAAAAAAAATTATTACTCATCCATAATTTATCTCTAAATGCCAGTAAAACAGAGGTACTTGTGGTGGGTGGTGATGCTAAAACTCTCGACATAATCACACCAATCTTTACAACAAATGGTATTACTTTCAAGCGTCCGGATTGTGTCAAGGATTTGGGTGTCCTGCTGGATGGAAAGCTGTCATTTGTATCGCATGTAAATGCTTTGACTAAGTCGTGCTTCCTTCAATTAAGAAGCAAGGCTAAAATGCGGCGATTCCTTTGTAGAAGGGGATTCTGAGAAACTGGTTCATGCTTTTGTTTCCAGCAGGCTGGATTACTGTAATGCTTTATTGTCGGGTTGTCCGTACCAGACTGTATCCAGGCTACAGTTGGTACAAAATGCTGCTGCGAGAATTGTTACTAGAAGTAGGAAGTACGACCATATAACACCGGTACTTAAATCCTTGCATTGGCTCCCGGTCTCTTATAGAGTTGATTATAAAATCCTTCTTTTGATCAATAAGGCAATACATGGCATTACTCCGGCTTACCTTCGTGAGATCATTAATCTTTATATCCCAGGACGATATCTCCGTTCACTAGATGCAGGTTACCTTAAAGTATCTGTGATCAATAAGACCTCAGTAGGAGGTCGCGCCTTTAGTTATAGAGCACCTAAACTGTGGAATAGTCTACCAGTTACTGTTAGAAATGCCCCGTCTATTTCTGTTTTCAAATCCCGACTTAAGACTTATATGTTCACTCAGGCATTCCACCTCTTAATGTAATTCAACCTGCTTTGGTTATTTATTTTCTCACCTTTACAAAAATGCATTTTAAATTTACTTAAGTAACAAATTACTAACTCTGTCCTATGTTCTCGTTGAGCACTACCTCGCTACATAAGACCTGAGAAGGCCGGCCAGTGGTGACAGACGAATCCCGTGCTGACAGATGGTGATGTTCATCTACTGTGACGATCGAGACGTTCCATACCGAGCTGGGGATCCAAGATGCCATTTACCAACATTATAATTACTTGTTAAACACTGGCTTACAAATTGTTATTTTCTAGAATGCCCAGGAGGGGTGGGCAACCACTGGCCCGTGGACCCCCAGAGGTTTTTTTTTTTTCCTCCCTCAACCTTCAGTTGGGAGTTTTTGTTCCTTTCCCCGGTGGCCAGTAGGTATACTTATAGCTCTATAAGTTCTTCACTATGGTAGCCATTAGTCGACTGTCTTCTTTGTTTGTATCATTTTTTCTTGCTGTATGCCTGTGTTAAAGTGCTCTGTGTCACTGCGTGAGAAGAGCACTTTATAAAAAATAAATAAAAATAATTTACATTTGCATTTACAGTTACATTTATTCATTTAGCAGACTCTTTTCTCCAAAGTGATACATATCTCTCAAACAAAATACGAGTCTGGGATTATTGTAGTTCAGCTCTCTTCCACTGTATTTACAGCTTGTGTCTGGTGTTCCTGAGAGCCAATGATCAGTAGCAAGAAGATGAATATTACACATGAATCAGTCAGCTATCAGAATTGAAAAGGAATTTATGGAGACAACACATTCTTTTTTAGTTAGTTTTCATTTTAATACAGTGTGAAGTTTAATACATTTTTTTTAAATAGTCGTAAGCATTTTTATTTGTTTTAGCTGTATTATAGCTACATCCGAGACTCAGATACAGCTAAAATACATCCGGACAGAACGTAAATCAAGGTACCGTATTATTAATCTTTTATGGATTGAGGCTTAATTGTATTGGTAAACCAAGTTACAAACAGTGTGTATTTGCTTGCATGTGAAAGGCAACGTGCCCTTGTTTGGGTGTGTTTGTAACAGTGACCTTCTCTTTTTCTCTCACGGGTCCTTTAGATGTGAAACTCCTGGAGAACCAACAATTTGTGGAGAGTGTCCAGGAGCAGGTGAACGCCACCCTGCTGGAGTACACCGTGTGTAGCTACCCGCAGTTCCTGGACAAGTTTGGCCAACTGCTGCTGCGGCTGCCCGAGCTGCGGGCACTCAGCGTCCAGGCTGAGGACTACCTGTGCTACAAGCACCTGAGCGGCGAGGTGCCCTGCAACAACCTGCTCATTGAGATGCTGCACGCCAAGAGGGCCTGTGTGTAAAGCTCTGCCCCCTGGTTGTGAAGCTCTGCCCCATTTCCCCACCACCACTATCCAACCTGACCTCATGGAGATTCTACACACCTGAACGAGGGCCGGGAGCGAGCCACTTGCCCACATCAGCTCATCTTTCTTCACACAGAGCTGTGCAGCAGTCCTGAAATCATAGTGCTGCCACACCTCCTCCTGCCGCTGCCTTGCCCCGCCCCTTTCATACTAGCCCCCCCCTGCAATATGCCAAGAAACCAGCGAGTCCATACAGCAATCCCCAGTGCAACTCTTCATTATTTATCATTTAATAAATGTGCAACTAAGTGATGACGTGAAAATCTACTGATGCTTCAAATTTTTATGGCCATATTTTACAATTTATTGATAAAGAAAAAAATCTATTTTGCATATTATGGTATGCAGATCCTGGTGACAAAAATGAAAGAAATATTATTTCTGTTTAACAACAGTGAATGTAACATTACTTCTCTTTAATGAAAGACTTAATAAATCTGGTGTAATGCTCAGGCTAAAGGAAAGCCAGATAAGTTGAAGACGGAACTTCGGAGGTCTCCTCACGAAGGCCAAGCCGACACCTGGGGGGAATATCGAGACGTCCACATAAGAGAACGTGTGATGTCATTAATTGTCCAAGTAGGGGACTGTAGTAAGCGTGTGGGTCACATGTTCCCATGGGAAAGCAATGCATGTGTACATATATGACGTCTGTATCCGGTTGAACCGCAAACCCTTGTGCTGCTGATTTTGTTAAAATGTGTTCTAACTTTTTGGAAAAAAGTATTAAAACTTGTGCGGAAGGGGAGAAGACTCGTCAGAAACGGCTAACGCAACTTGTATGTCAATCTTAGGGACACAGTAAGAATCACAGTAAAAACAGCTGTTGGCTCAGATAAGTGCAGTATACAAATGAAATAGTGGCTTTGAGAGATGAATATTTTATATATTTT
Organism: Scleropages formosus; assembly: GCF_900964775.1. Lineage (NCBI taxonomy): Eukaryota > Metazoa > Chordata > Actinopteri > Osteoglossiformes > Osteoglossidae > Scleropages > Scleropages formosus. Next base: position 99,701 of record NW_021641052.1, on the reverse strand, counting down.
GACACAAAATCTTTATATATAATGTAACACTGTGGCTCTAGTAGCGGGGCATACTGCCGGTATCTCTGTGCTGTTCCTTTTCGCTTGTTTTTCTGAAAATGCAGACATGTTGCGAGAACATTGTATGGTAATACCTCAGCAAGGGGCCAGTGGAGGTCGATAATTTACTGTAGACAATCTCAACTCTTGCCTTAAACCGCCCCCCCAGCCCAGCAATGATTGACACTAATCTGCACTCTGTTTACAGGAGGCAAAATTTAATTTGTGAAACATGTATCTTGTACAATACCATAGGCTCCAAACCACCACGACCCTGCACTGGACAGGCAGTTATTGATAACGGATGGATGAAGGGACACATTGTAAAAATTCTCCAGAGCAGATGTCAGCAAAGAGACTCCATTCACATTATTGAAAAAGATATATTTGAAAAGAATATTATTTAGTTGGTTTCTTTTCGCTATCTAATATAGATGTCAGAGAAAGAGATTTTGCACATCAGATCTGTTTAACACCAGTGGAGGTTCTTGCTTTATAAAATAATTTCCTCAGTTTTGTCATGTGGCAGGAAGACCACTGCATGGTCGTGTGATGCTCCTGTTCCACTCTCTGTCTAACACATTTCTGTTCAGTCAAAATGTGTCAGTGTTTTTGAACTGTTCTTTGCTGTAATTGTTTGAAATCAATAAATTCAGTTATTTAACGGCTTGTTTATTGGCATAGTTCTCTGAGTGTCCAGTAAGAAATGGCACAGTGACACAGTGGATAGTGCTGGTGCCACACAGCTGCTGGACTATGGGATTGGAGGTTTGTTTGAATACAGCTCAGTCTGTGTGTGTGTGTGTGTGTGTGTGTGTGTGTGTGTGTGTGTGTGTGTGTGTGTGTGTGTGTGTGTGTGTTCTCGCTGTGTTTCTGTGGGTTTCTTCTCAGCCCAAGACATGTACGGAAGAACATAATGGTAAAAGACTTGTGTACCATCCCTTACTATGAAAGCAATAGGAGCGCTCACCACGAGCGACCTTTGACAATGACACCTATCTGGTAAGAAGTTATATTTAACAAATGCAAAAATAAGGAACATTCTTAAAGGACCTGGGAACAGCTGATTGTACAGTGGCCTTTGGATTTGAAGGTTGCCAGTTCAAATCCCCCCCCTACTGCTGTAGTACCCTTTAGCAACATACTTACTCTAAATTATTCCAGTAAAATTACCTAGCTGTATAAATGGATAAATAATTGTATGTACCGTTATGTTGTAAGTCACTTTGAGAAAAGAATCAGCTAAATGAATAAATGAAAATATAAGTTGAGGTTAAACTGGAAACCCAAGATGGAGTCTGATCATAGGCTGAACATCTTGAGCTCTCATCATAGAGGACTAAAATCCAGCTGTAATGATTAAGAACAGATAATGGCACAGCTGCAGTGATCTTCATGAAAGGTATCATGCACTTCATTTTTTGCTGCAGACTCCCCTGACCCCCATCAGAAAATCCATAGCTTAATGTCACCCGGCAACCCGTGTATGTTTTTTTGTGTGTGCAGCAATTGTCTTTGCATGTCTGAGAATGTGAAGATGGAGCAGCGATTGTCACGCTCCGCTCAAAACATGGAATGCACTCATACGTGTTCGGGGTTAGGGGTCAGCACCTGCAATGTATGTCCAAACAATACGTCGAGATAAATGCAGAAATCAAATTGAACCCGTGCTGCGAAGATTTCCATTATGAGATTTGGTGGAGCTGCGTGAAAATGCTTTGCCTTGGAAGGATTGTGTAAAGAGCAGCACTCCACACACACTTGCACACACAGCGAGTAGATACAAAGAGCGCGTGATGAATGTACACCTACACACTTATGCGCCATCACACCTGGGGTCCGTCAGAAAACTGAAAAGGAAGCCAGGGAGAACACCACACATCTTCTTTCAGTCCACCCCCTACATGGCACTCACGAGGTGAAAAAAGTGGTCGTTCATTGGGTCCAAAGCTATAAATGGACCCAACAACCTCTACTGAGGACAATGTTGTTGTGGGCAGGGAGGGAAGATGCCCCCCACAGGGGGAGCAGGTGTTCAAGTAGCTGCTAAGTGTTGGGATGAGGATGTTTGCACCAATGTTGTCCCGACATGATGGTCATCTTCAAGTGGTACTCGGAGAACATCAGCTGCTCGTTAGACCTGAATACTTGCCGTCCTCACCATTTCGTCCTTCTAATTTTCATCTTCACAACACTTGTCTACAGCAAGCAACCGCGGTCACAATTTACACTTTCACACATCTGAGTTTGGTTTTACAGTAACTTTGCTGATAATAGAAGTTAAGTGTCTGAGCTGCAGGAGGCTGTGGTCACGGTGAGGACTGTTGTCACTAGAACCAGGAAGTACGACCATATACCACCGGTACTTAAATCGTTACACCGGCTCCCGGTCGCATTTAGAGTTGATTATAAAATCCTCCTTTTGACCAATAAGGCAGTACATGGCATTGCTCCAGTTTACCTTTGTAAGATTATTGATTCTTATGTCCCAGAACGATATCTTCGTTCATTGGATGCAGGTTACCTTAAAGCACCTCTTATCAATAAGACCTCAGTAGGAGATCGCGCCTCTAGTTGTAGAGCACCTAAACTGTGGAATAGTCTACTATTAGAAATGCACCGTCTGTTTCTGTTTTCAAATCCCAACTAAAGACTTACATGTTCACTCAGGCATTCCACCTCAAAACGTAATTCCACTTGTCTGTGCTTGTTTTTACCACCTTTATACCAATGCATTTTAAATTGTCTTGTTTAAGTTACCAATTACTAACTCTGTTCTTTCTTCTTGTCGAGTACTGCCTCGCTACATAAAACTTGAGGAGGCCGGCTGGTGGTGACAGACGAATCCCATGCTGACTGAAGATGATGACCAACTACCATGATGGACAAGATGTTCCATGCTGAGCTTGGGATTCAAGATACCTTATAGCAATAATATCGTTATTACTTGTTAACTGGCTTAGAATTGATACTTAATGTAGAATCCCCAGGAGGGGTGGGCAACCACTGTCCCTTGGACCCCCAGAGGTTTTTTTCTTCCTCGACTCTCAATTGGGAGATTTTGTTCCTTTCCTCCGTGGCCAGTAGGCATACTTATAGGTCTATAAAAGTACTATATTATGGTAGTCATTAGTCAATTTTCTTTGTTTCTTATCTGATGTATTTGTTTTTCTTGTCTTATGCCTGTGTTAAAGCACTCTGTGTCACTACGTGAGAAGAGTCCTCTATAAATATAAATTGAATTGAATTGAATTGACTGTCCTCATAATGTGCTCACATGCAGAACTCAGAGGCTGCCCCACATTCTGATTGAGACTAAATTCAGTAGTCATCATGATCAATTTGAGACTGAATTCAGAGACAGTCCCACATTGAGATTGAGATAAAATTCAGAGACAGTCCCATATTAAGACTGAGTCTAAATTCAGCAGATAGTCCCTATGTTCAGATCCAAAACATTAATTTGTTTTTGTCACCAAAGTTTATGCAATGACACGTTTCAGAAATAGTACACGCATGCCAGGCCTGGTGCAGAAAGAGGGGAGGAACAGGAGCATCCAAGCTCAACAGTAAAGAATAAACTTCACACAATGACAAAGAATACACAAACACTAATCAGCTGCTCCTGACCACGGACCCAGAATCCTGAACCTGATGGCGCCATGCCCCTGCACCAGTATTCCTCATATTTTCTTGTGTTGGTTTTGTAGTACGGAAAGTTAGAATAAAAACTTCTTTGCGCTGTACCCCAAGTGGAGTGTGCCTCTTAGTCCTGGTCACCAGCCACTCACTGTCACGTCCACGCCCACAACTCAATCGACAGCACCTGACACCAGTTCAGCACCTACCGTTTAAAAGACACTTTGCAACTTCCAGACCTTTGCGGAATCTCATCAGGGACAACCACCCTTTCTCCTGACTTCGTTCACAAGCATTGCTAGCTCTTCGTTCACGTCCTCTGGTATCTGACTCTTCGCTTCATTTCCCAACCATGTCCACGGATCCTCGTTCCTGTTCTCTTTGCCGTTCGACCGATCCTTCGTTAAGTCCCCTGACCTCACCTATGGATCTTCGCTCTGACCCTAACCGCTTATAGACCGGCCCTTCACCTTTCCCCAACACCAAGAACTTGTCTCATCCCTCGTCTTCGGACGAACGACGCTGCACTTGTGTCCAGCCGTCCCAGTCCCCTATGCTTCACGTGACAGTCACATTCTAGTGTATTTGCACTTTTTTTAGAATTTTTTTACCACTGCCGCAATTTGACCCCACAAAGCTTATTTATGATGATGGTCAGATATAGAAAAAAAAACAACAAGAAACAAAGCTGGGACGTCTTATATCTCATCATTTTGGACAAAATTCAGAATCTTCTTTAAGAAAAACTGTGTGGAAATTTTTTTGTGTATTTCTGTAATGTTTACAGTTAGGGGGGATATGTGATGGAAAAAAATGTTGATAATTGTTTAATTTCTGAGTTTTGGGAGAACTGATAGTGTAGAGGATAGTGCAGTTGCCAAGGTCACAGGTTTGAATACCAACTACTGCTATCGTACACTTGAGCAAGGTCTTTACCATAAATTGCTGCAGTTAAAATTACTGATTGGTTTTGGAGCTGCTTTGGAGTAAAGTGTGAGATAAAAGTAAATTTAAATGTGCACCAACACAATTTTTATGCTGGAGTTTGAGGAAGAGAGAGAAACATGGAAAGGGATAGAACCAAAAGGTCCAACTACAGGGAAAAGCATAAAGGCTAAAGCTGTTCAGGCCAACACACACTCCCCTGATTCACTCTCTGGATAAAGACGGAACATGATAATATCCCTTACATACATCCTGCCTGTATCTCATGGATTAAGCATAAAACCCCCGGACCGGCACTCACTAACGAGAAGGAGCGTTATTTTACACTTGTTTTGCTTTCGAGGTCCAGCTTTATCCATTGGGTCCTGCCAAAATTTAGGCTCAGGAGAGAGGTGGGTGGATAAACAGCCTTGTCCCCCAGCTGGCACCTGGTTGGCACGGGTCATAAAGATCCCTGTAGGATGCAGGTCCCCAGGACAACAACGTAGCTTGTTGTCATTGGCGCCACGTCTTTTCTGGTTCGTTTGGAGAAACAATCCAATTACCCAGCGATTGCTGGCTCCGTTCACACAGAAAGTGTGGAATAAAGTGCTTCTCTGAATGAAACACATTCAAAAGTCCTTCTAACACCACGTTAGAAAAAGAAATGGAAATTATGTTTGTATTTGTCCAACATGCACAGTTCCACAAGTAGAATTTGACTGGTTGGTACCTATAAATTATAAGAGATATCTTTAGATACGCAGTCATATTGATTTCTGGTGTAAAATAAATATATAAGCACATCAGTTCACAAACCATTATATTCTTAATATTATTCCGAGCACACAATGGTATGTATTACCTTCCACAAACCCACCTGTGTATAAAGTCAGTCCCAAGGTAAACCGTTTCATCATAGAGGACTCTTTATATAAAAGTCCAGGTCAATGTAGGTGCAACCACAGTGCACCTTCAGCCTTGTGACTGCATGTTTGTGTTTCAGTAAGGCTCCTTCTGTGCACCCTTGAGTGAGATAACATGTTTATCTTTATAAATCTATACAGTGTACAATTATAAGCCAATTAAGAACTGTCACCACAGTAAAATACCCAGGATGGTTGAGCAGTCACTGGTGCTCAGACCTCCAGGGGTTTATTTTCCTTCCTTTCTTTGTAGGTTGGGAGTTTGTTGTTTTCCTCTCCTCAGCAGCCAGCTGATTTATTCCATGGTTAACTACATCTGTTATAACTATAAATATTGGATCATTTACTGCAATCTTGTGTGCAGCACTCTGTATGACTCTGGTGAGAGGAATGTGTTGGAATATATTCACCTTTCTTTTACTATTTTATTATTTACAAGTATTCAGTATATTATTTTCCATATATTCTGGATTATTTTCTTTTACTCATTACTGTGAACATCATGTTGTAGAAAGTTCCAGAATACAGAATGCCTTTGTAACTTAGTTGTTTTCCACAGACCAGCAATAGAAGCTAAAAGGCCTTCACTATCTATTTTTGTTTTAAGAACACACTGATAAGCAAGTCTCAGGCTGAATTAAAAGACAAAACATAGACACGTTGGGGTGATCTGGACACACACAGGTTCATTCATATCAGGCCGCCCATACATCCTTTTTCAAAAGAGTGCATAAGCAATGCATACAACCATACAGACAGGTCAGGAGCTTCAGTAAATGTTCATATCAAACACCAGAATGTGGAAAAATGTGATCTCTGTGATTTTGACTGTGGCATGATTGTTGGTGCCAGACAGGCTGGTTTATGTATTTCTGTAACTGCTGATCTCCTGGGATTTTCACGCATAGCATTCTCTAGAGTTAACTCAGAATGGTGCAAAAAAAAAAAAAACATCCAGTGAGAGGCAGTTCTTTAAATGGAAACACCTTTTTAATGAGAATGGTCAGAGGAGAGTGGCCTGCCTGGTTCAAGCTGACAGAAAGCCAACGTTAACTCAGATAACTACTCTTTACAACTGTGGTGAGCAGAAAAGCATCTCAGAATGCACAACATGTCAAACACCGAGGCAGATCAGTTATAACAGAGGAAGACCACATCAGGTTTCATTCCTGTCAGCCAAGAACAGAAAGCTGAGGCTGCAGTGAGCACAGGCTCACCAAAGCAGGACAGCTGAAGACTGGAAAATCGTAGCCTGGTCTGATGAATTGCAATTTCTGCTGAGACACACAGATGGTAGAGTCAGAATTTGACATTAACAACATGAATCCATGGACTCAACCTCCCTTGTGTCAACATTCCAGGCTAGTGGTGGTACTGGTGGTGGTGGTGGTGTAATGGTGTGGGGAATGTTCTCTTTGGCACACTTTTGGCAGTTAATACCAATGAATCATACCTTGAATGCCACAGAATTCAATGCCTATCTGACTATTGTTGCTTACCATGTGCTTCCTTTTATGGCCACAACTTACCCATCTTCTAATGGCTACTTCCAACATGATAATCCACCATGTCTCAAAGCAAAAGTCATCTCAAACTGGTAATATGAACATGACAGTGTTCTTTAGTGGCCTTCCCAGTCACCGGATCTGAATCCAGTAGAACACCTTTGGGATGTGGTTCAACGGGAGATTCGCAGTATGAAAGTGCAGCTGACAAATCTGCAGAAATTGCATGATGCAATCATGTCAACATGGGCAAGAACGTCAAAGGCATGTTTCCAACATCTTGTGGAATTCATGCCACGAAGAACTGAGGATGTTTTGAGAGCAAAGGGAGGCCCTACCCAGTATTAGTACAGTGTTCCTAATAAAGTGCTCAGTGAGTGTATATCTGTGAAGGAGAATGCCTGGTGAAAATCTGCAGAACAGTAATAAGAACTTTTTCTAAGGTTTTCTTGTGCCTTACCATTGAGAAAAAAAAAAATTCAAAATAATCTCAAATTATCTGAAAAAGATCCGTTCCAAAAACACGCTGTGTAAAAGTATATTCAGTTGAAAGTCAATCTGGATAGAAAATTTATGGCAACTATATAATGTAAAATCGGCAACTCTGTATGAAAGAAAATACTGAAGAATATAAAATTTTGGAGCTAATTGATGACTTATAGGGTTGTAATGAAAGTAAATGTGAAATGAAGTAATAAAACTGGAGGCTTTTAGGCTTTGTGCAGTAGCATGCAGCTTTGCAATACTATTTAAGTTAAATATCAGTTTATTAGGGGGGCTTGGTGGCATGGTAGGTTCAGCCGGTGCCCGCTGTGTGGCAGGTCTGGGGGTCCAGCCCTGCTTGGGGTGCCCAGCGACGGACTGGCGTCCTGTCCTGGGTGTGTCCCTTCCCCCTTCAGCCTTGTGCCCTGTGTTGCTGGGTAAGGCTCCAGCTCACCACAACCCCGCTCAGGACAAGCGGTTGTTGACAAACTTTCATGAACTGAGTCATGCCAAGCACTGAACAATTGAGTACCACTGACACATGTGATTAAATAATGACAGAATGACAGCATAATGATGTGCTGGAACAGTTTGTGTAGCGGTGTGGATTAGCATCCGACCTTAAGCACGTCTGTGGGGAACATGGCAACCAGCACAAAGTCAGCGTGACCGGCCACTGAAGGGTAATGTGTGGCAACCCATTGGTGATGGAGGGACTGAGAGCAGGGAGTGACGCACCCTGCGGATATGAACTCAACATGCCACGAAGACCCAGGATGGAAGGACATGTGCAGGCTTAGTGTCCATTCACAGATGCACCTGATATCGGAGATGGCAGAACTCAGTTGATGCTGCAGGTGGAAATGAGAAAAAAATGTGTGTCAATGGCATTAATTTGTGTTGATGTTGCAATAACGCAGCAGATGCAGTCACGGCTCTGTGGTGACGTCATTATGATGCATCAAATCCCGGCACTGGCCAAAATTGATGCCAAGACGACACATCCATCTCTGGCCTTCCTCGAGCATTATCACTTTCGAGCTTTCATGAAGTATGGAAAGGAACAAAGAAGAATGACTACCTTTTTGTGGGTAACAATGTTGTTGCCCTTCAGCCTGAGGGTCCTTGGTTTGAATCTCCACCCCTGCTGTAGTACCCTAACCCTAACCCTTAACCCTAACTCCGAATTCTAACTCCTAACCCTAATCCCTGTTCTCTAACCCTAACTCCTAATACATAACCCTAACCCTTGACCCTAATACCTAACTCTAACCCCTGTTCAGCTCAATTCAATTCAATTTATTGTTATAGAGCGCTCTTCTCACAGTGACACAGAGCACTTGAACACAGGTATAAAGCAAAGAAACAATTACATCAGACAAGGAAACAGAGAAACTACAGAATTACAGTAGTACATTATCAAGGCATTTATAAAGGTATAAGTATGTCTACTGGCCACAGAGGAAAGGAACAAAAAATTCCCAACTGAAAGTCAAAGGAGAAAAAAACCTCTGGGGGTCCAAGTGCCAGTGGCTGACCACCCCTACTGGGCACTGTAGATTAAATAAGACTTCTAAATCAGATTACAGGTAACGATGGCATTGTTGCTGTATGGTATCTTGATTTCCCAGTTCAGCTAGGTACATCTTGTCCAATGAAACAGATAAGTCTTTAGTCTGCATTTGAAGACTGATACAGACGGGGCATTTCTGACAGTAACTGGTAGATTATTCTGCAGTTTAGGTGCTCTATAGTTAAAGGCATGACCTCCTACTGAGGTCTTATTGATCACAGGTACTTTAAGGTAACCTGCATCCAATGAACGAAGATATTTCCCAGGGATATAAGAATCAATAACCTCACAAAGGTAAGCTGGAGTAATGCCATGTATTGCCTTATAGGTGAAAAGTAGGATTTTATAATGAACTGTAAATATAACCGGGAGCCAGTGCAGAGATTTCAGTACCAGTGTTATATGGTTATACTTCCTAGTTCTAGTGACAATTCTTGCAGCAGCATTTTATACCAACTGTAGCCTGGATACAGTCTGGTATGGACAACCTGATTAGTAAAGCAATACAATAGTCCAGTCTGCTTGAAACAAAAGCATGAACCACTTTCTCAGCATCTTCTCTACATACGAATCGCATTAATGTAGCTACGTTTCTCAGCTGAAGCAAGCATGACTGAGTCAAAGCATTTACTTGAAATACAAATGACAGCTATCCATCCAACAAGACACCCAAGTCCTTAACACAGTCTTTATGCTTGAAGCTTATATCATTTGTGGTAAAGATTGGCGTGATTGTGTTGAGTTTTGGCAGCACCACCAACCAGAAGTACCTCTGCTTTTTTGGCATTTACAGATCAAAAATGTTTATTCATCCATAGTTTTATACTGGTAAAACAATTAGCTAAAGACACCACATGTGATGGGTCATCAGGTTTAAACGAAACATATAGCTGTGTGTTATCGGCATGTTCCTTAACCCTAAAGCCTAACCCAAAGTACTTAACCTCAAATGGATATAGTAAGAGTACAACTGCTTTACAGGTAAACTATTGTAAAGACAGTTGTCTCTCACTTTGAATCACATTAAATAAAGGTGTGAAGGTGTAAAAATAATCATTGCATTGGCAAAACAATTTGATTGAATGAGTGGTCCAAAGCTGTTAAGGCTTTTTAAAGAAAAATTCAGTGGCTCCGTCCCAGTGAGAAGATGAAATAAATAAAGTGCTGAGTTGTGAAGCTGTTTGAAGGGAAGGAAAGAGTACAAAATAGAAAGTGAGCCTCATCCGGCGCCCAGCCACACCCGCCCTCCCCGATCTCCGCTATCGACCTTGCTGCCTTCCTTCTGTTCCTTCTGTCTCCTGCATTCCCCGCCACAGTCTATCAAGTGTCTCTTAACAAAACCTTCGCATGAACAACAGGAGATGAGGCCGCGGCTGCTGGCGTCGCCTTTGTCGCAGGCTCCCCACGACCGAGCCTCAGAGATTGAGTTTGCAGCACTCAACGGCGCGCACAAGGACAGAGCACGGCACTTTTCTACCACTCTTTTTCATTTGCAGAAACTGCTTCTCCTATTAGTAGCAGGGAAATTTTAGCAGCAAGCAGGATGCCGGTATGAACACAGCCCCTTTTCATCTGCACCTATGCATCTCTCTATTGACATTTGTAATATCTGTTTTAAACAAGGGGGGTGCAGTGGCACAGTGGGTTGGACCGGGTCCTGCTCTCCAGCAGGTCTGGGGTTCGAGTCCCGTTTGGGGTGCCTTGCGGCGGACTGGCATCCCGTCCTGGGTGTGTCCCCTCCCCCTCTGGCCTTACGCCCTGTGTTGCTGGGTAGGCTCCGGTTCCCTGCGACCCCGTATGGGACAAGCGGTTCAGAAAATGTGTGTGTGTGTTTTAAACAACTCTACTCTTTTACCCAAAAATATTTAAAAAAGCACTTCCAGTTTGTTTATTTGCCATTTCATTTGAGATCGGCTTTAGTTATTTAGCTGACACATTTCTCCAAAGCAGCCTACAGTCTTAAGTTATTTATTATGATTTACCCATTTATGAAGCTGGCAATTTTCCTAGGGAGTTTATGTGTACATGTCAACATTACATTTCTTGCTTTATTAGACACTTTTCCCCAAAGCTACTTTGAATTATGTAGCCATTTATACAACTGAGTAATTTCTACTGAATCAGTTCGGGGAAAGCACCTTGATCAAGGGTGCTAGAGTAGCAGAGGAGTTCCAAACATGGATCCTTTGAGTGCAAGGCAGCAGCTTTAAGCACTACGTCCACTGCTGCCCATTTATAATTTCATACATGTGGCCTTTTCTCTGTACCTGTGCCTTTAACTGGGGTGGCATGGTGGCACAGTGAGTAGCGCTGCTGCCTCACAGCGCCTGGGTAGTGTGAGAGAACGTGGGTTTGATCCCCACTCAGTCTGTGTGGAGTTTGCATGTTGTCCCTGTGTCTGCGTGGGTTTCCTCCCACAGTCCAAAGACATGCTGTTCAGGTTCACCCATAGTGTGTGAGTGACGGAGAGAGTGTGTTCCACTGATGTTTGGATGAGTGACCAAGTGTAAGTAGTGTATTTAGCAGCGTAAGTCACCTTGGTGAATAAGGTGTGTGAGCTGATAACACTACATAGTATCCATTGTAAGTTGCTTTGGAGAAAGTGTCTGCTAAGTGAATAAATGTAATGTAAACTATATTGTACCTTTGGGTGTGAATGCTCCTACATGAGTATGAGTTTATATGTCTGTCACTGTGAACCAGTGCCAATCTCAGTGCTGTCTATCATCAGATGATGGCAGATTGGTCACCACTCCTTACTAGTGTATTTACAACCAGTAAACACAGCACAGATGACAGTGAGGAGCAGGACAAAGCAAATTGTGGCTCAGTGACCCCACAGGCTCTGACCTTGGAGTCCAGGTTACCAAGGAGAGGGTGGGATGATTGAAGGAAGAACTCCATATACACTGTGACACCCAGCTGAGGAGTATGAGAGCAAGGTGTCATTTTGAAACCATAAATAACACATGGGAAATTACAAAGTGTGTTATAACATGTTTACAGCATGATATGGCCACACCGAGAGGCAGCATCCGTCACAGTTTGGGCACCGTGTGTCCGCATCATGCTGCTCAAAGCCTTCCACAGTTATTATCAGTATTAAAGAGGCTTTTCATCACACTGATGTTTAAACAACAGAAAACAATATGATACACATAGCTGGAAACCTTGACAAACAACTATGCATAAACGATTATACAACATTCAACTAAAAGCTAGTAAAGATATTGTATGCTTTGGGTTTACTGCCCTCTAGTGGACGTAATTATTATAACGTCATAAATATACATTTATTTAGCAAGCGCTTTTCTCCAAAGAGCTCTATGCAGTGTTATCAGCTCACACACCTTATTCACCAAAGTGACTTACATTGCTGACAATGGGCCAGTTGTCCATAGATAAGTGGAATACTCTCTCTGTCACTCACACTCTCTGGGTGAACCTGAACAGCATGTCTTTGGGCTGTGGGAGGAAACCAGAGCACCCAGACGAAACCCACACCAGCATGGGGAGAACATGGAAACTCCAGTCAGACTGAGCAGGGATCAAACCCATGTCCTCTCGCACCACCCAGTTGCTGTGAGACAGCTGCACTACTTGCTGTGCCACTATGCCACCCATAAACATATTTATTCATTTAGTTGATGCTTTTCTCCAAAGTGACTTACTAACAATTATTTACCAGTTTTTACAGCTGGGTAATTTTACTGGAGCAACTGCTTTTTTTTTTAGGGTAAGTACCTTGCTGAATGGTACTACAGCCAGTGCGACTATGGGGTCCAAAGGCAGTAATTCGAACCACTGCCCTACCAGCTGTCCAAATATACAGTATATCACAGTACGGCATATTCATTCATGGCAGATTTCGGTCAGTAACATACTGAAAATACTCTGATCACAACCACTATCTAACACTGACATTTTTTATAGGAATTAATATTTTATATATAAGGAAGCAGTTCAGAACATCTGTATATTATGCATATTACTCACACTGCTTGATCACTAGGGGGTGTGGTGGTACAGCAGGTTTGGCCTGTGCCTGCTTTCTGGTGGGTCTGGGGTTCAAGTCCTGCTTGGGGTGCCTTGTGATGGACTGGCGTCCCATCCTGTGTGTGTCCCCTCTGCCTGCAGCCTTGCACCCTGTGTTACCGGGTTGGGCTCCGGCTCACCGTGACCTTGCTCAGGACAACCGGTTTCAGTCAATGTGTATGTCTGTCTTTGATCGCTAATGGCTTAACTGTTCCAGAAAAGAAAATCTTCTTTATGTTTACAAGATATCTTCTTGGAAAGGTATTCTTTAGTTTTTACACATAAGACATGGTTTACGTTTCTTACATCTTTTTTGCTTTTACATTTATTAATTTGGCAGATGTTTATCTTCAAAGTGGCATATAGATCAGAGAACAAAATGCCCATTTGGACAAAGAGCTAGACATGGACACAAAGCTTGTCAATGAGTTAATCAATCAAAGGAATTTCTTATAGTTCATTTTTTTGTAAGCTAGTTGTTTAAAAATCACATTAAAGTACATTTTCAGGTACATGACAGTATAATATTCTTCTTAAAGGCTTAAGGAGCAGAGCTCTGTTCTGACAGTTGACCTCCACAGCATATGACCATTAGCTGTATTAATGAGTGCGAACATCTTATTCATTGCATAATGTCTATAAGCTGTCAAGGGCATCAACTGCCTGAAATATGATCCATAGGAGGAAAAGAGCTGGAAGAATAAAAAAGGCCTCTGCTCTTTCCTCCAATACTTGTTTTCATTTATTGTACATTTTCCTTTGATTTCCGCTACTGAGAGGCTCCCACACGTGTTTGTGTTCGGTGCCAAGCTGTGCGACACTGTGAGCTGATTATGGTTGACTCACGCTGATGGTGAGCGAAGTGCGACTCATTAACACTCCACCACTCAGTAGGACAAGGGAGAAATGTGTCTTGTCAGGTCTTGGAAAAGCTCTTGAGCATGACAGCTGATGAGTCAGCATGGCGAATGCGTGGATCTTACAGAACAGAGGTGGGTTGCATGAGCGAAGCCGGATTGTCACCCGCATCCTCATCTTCCTTTGGAGAAATCACAGCATATTGTTTATTAATTTACGTGATGCTTTTGTCCAAAGCGACATATATTTTTATTCTACGTTCAATATTTACTCAGTTATGAAGCAGGGTCATTTTTACTGCATCAGTTCAGGGTAGGTACCTTGATCAGTGGTACTACGGCAGGAACAGAGATTTGATCTTAGATCCTTTTCTGCAAGGTGGCAGCTCTAACCACTATGCCATCTGCTGGCCCAAGATAGATAGCAAAGAAAACACTGTGAAAATTTTTGCCCATCTGTCCAAGATAATCAAAAGTTTGATGGTCAGTTCATCAAATATTTTCATTTTACCTGGATCTTTGGTTTTCTGATGCAGATTTTTAACAAATATTTTGTTGTGAAAGCTCATGGTGACAAAAGACATCAAGAGAAAAAAAAAAATCATGAAAAGTGGCATCTGCATCTTGCTTGAAAAGAACAGAGTACTTCCACAAAAGCATTCATCCTCTCCTGTTCACTCGTTAATACTCTCTCTTTTCACACACATACACACACCCAATATCTTAACAGCATGTTGGCTCTTGCAGCCATGCAGTCATTGTTCAAGAATCTCTTCGCCTTTTCTGGGAAAATCATCACTGAGGCCCCATCTTGCAAACCCAAGGATGCAGAAGTAATCCGCTGATAGTAAACTCACACCAAGGTCATCACCTTTGAGTTCTAGCAGAAATGCCAATATAAAATGTACGTTTCTTTATGTTCTTTAGCAGGGGGTTTCAACAAAGCTCCATGCAAGCACTAAGAAACTGCCTACAGCAGCTATTTAAAAACCGGGAGTACAGTTGCTTCCTTTTTAATTTCAAATTTCACATAAAACCTTCTTAAAGATAGTTTTAACTTGCATACATGTCTAGTGATTGAGATAAAGATATTTTAAACATTTTATCTTGTATCTTAAAGATGAAACAACATATTTCCCATACAAGGCTGTTAAAGAAACCCTCTTTGGATCCAGGCTCAGTCCAGAATGACAGGCCAGTCTCCCTCCTCCCCTTTCTGTCAAAAACCCTGGAATGGGCAACCTGTGATCAGCTGTCTGCATTCCTCACCAAGGACAACATCCTTGATGGGTATCAGTCTGGATTCAAAGCTGGAGATTCCACCAACACAGCGCTCCTGGAAGCGCCAGAGGCTCTCCAGTCAGCTACAGCGGCCTCTCTCACCTCGATCTTTCTCGAGCATTCAACGCTGTCAACCATCGGATTCTGCTCTCCTCTCTTGGACAGCTTGCATCAAATGAACCACACTGAGACGGTTTGAATCCGACCTATTAAGTAGATCCGACCTAGTGGTTTGGCGGGGCTTCTGATCTTCCCCTCAGCCTCTCTCAACTGGTGTTCCGCAGAGCTCAGTGCTGGGACCCCTACTCTTTTCCATCTACATCTCCTCTCTCATCCCTGTCATTGGTTACCATGGATTCTCCTACCACTGCTCTGTGATACTTCTGGAAATATGAAAAGATCCAGAAAAGGTCCTCAAATGCACTGAGGCCTCTACAAGAACAAAGGTCAGAATTATTAGGTCAGTGGTATTTTCCATAATACTGTATGGATGGAAGCTGTAAATCAAAGGACAGGAAGAACAGGCTCTGCGTTGAACTCTGCTGTTGGAGACCTTCAAGGACACCATGGAGTCAGGAAAACAGTTGGATCAGATCAGGCCAAAACTCTGCAGAAGCATGAAAGATGGGACTAAAGCTACCATACTTTGGACTCATCTTGAGAAAACTGGATTCTCGTAAAAACACAGTGATGGTTTGAAGCAAAAGAAGAAAAGAAGAAGCAACAACGAGATGGTGGGATTTAATCAGACTGACAGTGGACAACAACCCTTTTAACACTGAAGACATGAAGAGAGGACAGACCTTTAGAAGAACTCGTGTGGTCAACAAGAGTTGACTGCAACTCAAGGGCACTTAACAACATCATCAAAGAATAAAGAGCAGCAGCTCCTCTTGGAGGTCAGAGAGGTGAACATTGTGTCACTCCACCAACTACAGCCATGAAAAAACGAGCAAATACAAGGCCATATCCTATATTGTCAACTGAGCTAGACTTCCTGCTCTGTGGGCCTGTTGAGAATACGTCTGCAGTCAGGAAGCCCGGAAGACAAAAAAAAGTGTGACTCCGGACGAACGGTTTTAAACTCTTAGGTGGCGGAACTCTCGCTGCTGGGAGGAACACGTAAAACAAAAAAACGTATGACTCCCGAGGCTGATTTACGCAGTTTAAAACCTAATACTGTGCGCGGCCAGCTATTTATCTATAGAAGGAAAGCGTGGAAAATGATTTGACTGGAGCTTCGTTTAGAGTAGGTCCCAGGAGTTCGGAAGGGAAAAGACGTGACACCGGAGGCGTGGCTTGGGCTCGAGCCGGCCGCACTTCCCGGAAGCGGCTTCATGGCGCAGTGAAGATGGCGACGCTGTCCGTGTGCCAGGCTCCGTGCGGTGGTTTCAGTTTCGACTACTGTAGAAGGTATGAATTAAAATCGAAAGAGGTATCAAGCTGTAGTCGAGACGCGTCCGGGAAGCGGTTAGAGCCCAGAAAAGCGCCTTTCCGGGCTCTCCGGGGAAACTAAACACCGCAGAATTGAGCTTTTCGGGGGGACCGGGAGTGACTCGGCGGCCCGCCTTGGAGCCGGGATGACTCAGGGAATTCAGGGTGCTCACAGTGGAAAAATCCTCGTTCTTCACACTTCTCACCGAGTAAATGGTTTAATTCATAATTATAAATATTCGGTCAATCTCTCCGCGCTCCACAGATTAATTTGATATATAATGTTTACCTTTTTTTTATGTGCAATTCTGTGGACTTAGACCTCATCATGATCATGCGAACAAGCAAGGCCGGCCGGGCTGTCAGTTTTATTGTCAGTGATTTTTTTTTTTACATTTTCAGCTTCTGAATAGTTTTTTTTTAAAAAAAGATCTTACTTATTTCAAAATGCCAGGTGGTTGTTTTAGTTGTGGTACTGGCGGTTCTGAATTTTGCGTTTGTATTTTTGTTTAATCCACACGGTTATCTCAATTTAAATAGACAGTCGCACAAGAAGATGACTCAGCGGTGGAGATTTGAGGTCTTGGGGATGGAATTTCATATTTCTGCATGCTTAATCGAAATATTTACAAAGGAATTATAGAAGTAGTATTTCTTTGTATAGATACTATGTATTATAACAGTGTTTATGATTTGAACCAGTTCTTAATTTTCCAGACTCTGAGCTTCTTACGCACAAGTCCACAGATGCCATCTTTTAACCGAATTAACTACTTATTATTATGTCCCAAGATTTTAAGTATTATATGAATTTGATCTGTCTCCATGACTTATGTTCATTTTGAATGTGGAAATATTAAATGTTTTTCAGGAATGTTCTGCTGGAAGCGGAACTCGCCAAACTAGAGCGCAGTGTTCCTGCGGCCAGGAAAACGGGCACTACAATCTGTGGGGTGGTTTACAAGGTGAACACCTGCTAAAAGAGATGTTTAAACGGCCTTTTCGACCATATCGTTCCTCTGTGATGCTCATAAACTTTTGAATTGTTTTATTTTTACACTTGTTCGACAACTGGTCAGTTGGCCAAGTTTATAACATTTTGAATTGTAATGTTTCTGACATGCTTTAAGAAAGAGAAAAAACAAAAAAACATTGCAGTTTTGTGATTCAACTAGCCAACATTGTTTTGCTGTAATCAGTGTATAATACTGCTGCTTTTTCCTTGGAAGGATGGGGTTGTTCTTGGTGCTGACACCCGGGCCACAGAAGGAATGGTGGTGGCCGACAAGAACTGCTCCAAGATACATTACATTTCTCCCAACATCTAGTAAGTCTCAGCACACTTCTCTGGTTTTCATCACATTTTGTTTGGTTGAGTAACCATGCCTGTATAGGAATTTTTCTTTTGTACTCTTTGCTTGGTTGTAAAACACAAATACAGAAAGAATTAAAGCTGTTTAAGTATATAGAAATGTTTGCCTTGTTATAAATACAAAATGAGTCCAACACCATCTGCTATGATCATCTATGTATTTGCTACTTGAATGTCACTTCTATAGGCAGCTACTTGAGGGATGTGAACCAGCAATTTGGTGGTGTCAAACACACAAGCTGTGCATCGATAATCTTGTGTCTGTAGCTCTTTGTCTATTGTTGATACGCACTCTGAGATGTATGGCACTTTCTTGAAAAGCATCTCCCAGATAAAGAATTGTTAAGTAATGAGACGGGACGCTGAAGTTGTTTTATTCCTTGCCAGTAAAAGTGATTTCTAGAAGTGTTCTATCATGCACTAGTACCAAAGCTACAGTACAGCTGAGGCTCTCTGCCACTTCTTACTGGTTGTGCTGTGACATATAGTTGCTGTGGTGCCGGGACAGCTGCAGACACAGAGATGACAACTCAGATCATATCATCAAATTTGGAGCTGCACTCTCTGTCCACTGGACGCCTGCCGCGCGTAGCCACAGCCAACCGCATGCTTAAACAGATGCTTTTCAGGTACACCTTTCTGTGTGTGTGTGTGTGTGTGTGTGTGTGTGTGTGTGTGTGTGCGCGCGCGCGCGCGAAGTAGAGATTACGCATGTTTGTGAGCAAAAATAAATGATACGTCACAGCATGCATACTTCATAATTACTAATAACACTAAGTAAAGTGCAATTCAAGAATTATTTTTTATTGATTAACCACAATGTAATGAACCAGAGTATCAACATGTTATAAGTTCTGTAACATTAAATGCAGTTACAAATTATTTAATTACAGAAATTTACAATGAAAACTGACCCATTGTGAAAATGAGTAGGATTCTAGAAAGTTGTTTTGTATGAGTAAATGAAGTAAACTCATTACTTAGTAATTTTAGTTTAAAAAAGTGTAGGGTGGACTGTTTTCTTGTTTCATGGTTTTTTTGGGGTTTTTTTTTTTTTTTTTTTTTTTTTTGCTATTTCAGTGATGGACTTCAGGATATGAATCCTGTCCATTTTCAGAGTCTAGCTATTGAAGTGCAGTATTTGTGCCTGCTAGAGTCTCAGTCACTTTAGGTGTTGGGAGTATGCTGTCATCTGAGCAATTTAAAGCTGTGCTTCTTTGGAGCAATAGAGCAAAGTTACAACAAAAGATTGCGGAAATAAAAGGCTTTATAACATAAGTGACAAAAACAAAATAGATGTATCAGGTATCCTTCAAAAGGTTTTTTTATTTTATTTTATTTTTTTTTTCCAAAATGTCAAAATTTTTATTTTCCACTGTAGGTCTGTGTTGTACTAATCACTATATTGCGTAACGTTCCCTTTTGACTTTCAGAAGTGTTTGGGAACCACCGATGTTTGAAACATGTGGAAAGGAATTTATCCAAAAAAAAATTGGGGTCCAAGCTCTGATTGCATTATATGCAATCCGACGTTGTATTGAAACGCGTTATATTGGGTCTACAATAATAGCAATAATGCTTCTTTCTGTCTAGGAGGACTCTAAACTGTGGCTCACACATAGTAAAGGACATTTTTAATATAGTTTAAGCAGTGTGTTTTGCTTGAAAGCGAAGAAATGGTCTGCCGACGGAGTATTTTTGGTGTATACGCATATATAAAATTATATAAATGATTCCTTTGTGACTCATGAAGAACGTCGCTGTCATTGTTACATTGTTTTTTTCTTTCTGTCTCTGGGTTTTAAACAACCACAGAAATGTAGAGATTTCCTGATATTTAGTATTATTTAGACTGAGCAGACATGGTTTTCTCTGCATGTTGTGAGTACCATAATTTTCCTTATCCAACAGGTACCAGGGGTACATCGGTGCTGCCCTGGTGCTGGGGGGTGTGGACTGCCTGGGACCCCATCTGTACAGCATTTATCCCCATGGCTCCACCGACAAGCTTCCCTATGTGACCATGGGTGAGCACCTGCTTCGTCCTTCCTTTTGTTCCCAGTCGCAGTTGGTTCTTGATCCACGCTGGTTGCAGGGAATGTCTGCTTTGAGGATGCAGGTCTGCTGAATTTTTACATCTGAGAGTTGTGTGATGACCCATCTGTCAACACTGGTTAATTATTTTTCTTTTTTTTTTTTTTTTTGTGAATAAGAATACTCAGTAATAATGTGCTGTCCAGCTGTTATGGAATGAAAATTCAGCAGGAACTTAACGTTAGGTGCTGGTGGGTCAAGAAAGGACCGTAATGAGGGGACAGCAGATACACCTGTACCTGTGTGGAGGGTGTTGGACAGGTTCACTGCAGACTTACTGCCTTACTGGGTATGGCAGGGGGCAGTCAGGACATCTTTGTACTGCTTCATCAAACATCCCTAAGTGACTAAACACAAGACAGTTTTGGTGGCAGGTTGTGTCATTAGAAGAGCAGTGTCTGGTCTTGACAGAACATCTCCACTAGAGGCCACTGTTGGTTAAGGGCTCAGAAGTAATTTCTCAAAAGCATTAATTGCATATCTCTCTGCTTTGTCTTTTTAATCTGGGAAGTAATCTGCTTTATTGAAATGTATTTTAAGTGAGGAGCCAAATGGCATCCTCTCTAACATTTGATTGCAAGTTATTTTACAAAGTAAACGGTACATTGTTTCCAGTGAGTCTGTGATGTGGTACAATAGTAAGCCTCCGGCTTTGTTAAATTACATTAACTTCTTTTACAAGAAGTAATCTGCTGACATGGTTTATTTTACATTTCTTTTAAATATTTAATCTTGCTTTACATGTAAGTGGAGTACAACTAAGTCCTTTTGTTGGCAAGAAACAGTCCCCCCCCCCCCCCCCCTTCCCCAGGTTCCCTGAATTTAATAATTCACAATAAAAAAAAAAAAAAAAGACAGTGCCGGAGTACAGCTGCTGACAAAGGGGAGCTAGACTGGGGACACCGGGGGGGTGAATGAGATGGGAGGTTGAGAAAGAAAGCCGAAAACCCCCGGCAAACACTTCCTGCAGCTCCTAGGAGACGTTTGCTGCTTACTCAGGAGTGAGGCGGTGGCGGTAAAGAGCTTGTGCTGACAAAGGACAAATGTGATTACAGCAAACAGCGCAAGATCATACCACGTGGCTCAGAATGTTTCACGAACAAGAAAGGGGGTCACATCATGATATGCATGCATAAAAATAAACTGGGGGGCTTATTGGTCATGGACCGCATGTGGAGCAAAAGAAAACGTGCTGCCTCAGATGGGTGTTATTTCTATTTCCAATTTGTTTTGAACTTAGTTACAACCTCTGTCACTGGGGGGGACTTTATCTAATTTATCAAGGTTCTGCTGTGATCCCAACCAACTTGAATCTGTTCTCATAGAAAAATATTTTTCTTTGAAACACTGTGCTACATGTCGAGTTTGTGCTGAGATGTTGAGCAATAGTGTGTGAGTGACACAGAGAGAGTGTGTTTCACTGATGTATGGATGAGTGACCCGTGGTGTATCTAGCAGCATAAGTCACCTTGGTGAATGTGTATGGACTAGTAACACTATAGTATCAGTTATAAGTCGCTTTGGAGAAAAGCGTCTAAGTGAATAAATGTAAATGTAGTTCTTCCATTTGCTGCTTCCAGTTCACCAGTTTAGAGAGGTCAAAAGATCAAACCCCGGTTCATGGGCTCATACGTTTGCATGTATTCCACTTGTAGGACTGTCTGCTATTGAAACATATATTTGTTCAATAAAGAGCATTTTCCTGGAACCCTGCCTTCAGTAGCTCCAGAGGGGATGCTACAATAGGTTATGTATATTCATTAATTTACTAGATACTTTTCTAAAAATTGACATATGTTGTATGTATTTTTTGCAAGTGTAGAAACAGCCAAGCTTTCTGCATTCGGGCGGCACAGTACCACACCAAGTAGCACTGCTGTCTCACAGCGCCTGGATGGTGTGAGCGTGGGTTCAATCCACGCTCAGTCTATGTGGAGTTTGCATGTTCTCCCCATGTCTTCATGGGTATTCTCTGGGTGCTCTGGTTTCCTCCCACAGTCCAAAGACATGCTGTTTAGGTTCACCCATAGTGTGTGACAGAGAGAATATGTTCCACTGATGTATGGATGAATGACCCATTGTAAGTAGTGTATCTAGCAGTGAAATCACCTTGGTGAATAAGGTGTGTGGGCTGATGACACTACACAGTTCGTTGGAAGTCACTTTGGAGAAAAGTATCTGCTAAATGAATAAAAGTAAATGTAATGCATAGCCATGCAAAGGGAACACTTAGAATTGAAGTTTATTGAAGTGTTGCAGATGACAAGATTTTCTGTGAAAATATAAGGGGTGTATGATAATTAACATATAAACATTTCTTCTCGATTTCAGGGTCTGGGTCTCTAGCAGCTATGGCAGTATTTGAAGACCGTTACAAACCAGACATGGAGGTGAGTGCTGTGTCTGTTAATGATATATAATAACTTTTTAAAAATGGAAGTCACCATAAATCGTGGAAACATGTCCTGTGGTGATAGATGTGGCGAAGCTGAAAGGTGACCATTGAAATCAGTAATGTTAATTGCAGTCTGGGTTCCTCTTGGGGTGGGGGGGTGCTGGAGCCTCTGGTATATCCCCACTAGGTGGAACTCCTCACCTGATCATTTCTGGTCACCAGCAAGTTTAGAGGCCTCTAATTGGTGTCCAGGGTTAAACTTTACCGGGCCATGGAACTTCGGTTAACTGGAGATGCGACCGTTGACCTGCATGAGTGGAGCTCTGGCCAACACACCGGATGGCATCATTAATAACTTGGGATCTCTGCACACTTCCATCACGAGAAGTTTAAAACGGCACTCCAGACAGATCAGGAGCACACCAAGGCCGTCTCGACCTGCGTTTCGTTTGCAAGGGGAGCAGGCGGGGGCGCTGGAGGCCTTCCTGCCGGGGCAGGATGATTTATTGAAACGTCGTGGTGCGAAACCATGAATAATGTATTGCCGAGGTGGAACATTAATCCCTTTTTGTGCTAATTGTCAGGAAGGCCCGGTTGAGGGCCAGGGTGTCCGCGAGACGGGCAGATCACAGGGGCGGAGCTCAAAGGCTGCCTGTCCTCCAGCCGCACCTATTGACTTGCAAATCAGAGCGAGGAGGCTAATTAATGCCCGGCTAATGAAAGCTGCATTTGAATGCCATTCGGGAGAGGAGGGAGCAGCAGTATAACGGGGGCTTCCTCCTTTCTCCACTATATCACTTGCGCCATTGAAGTTGAACACAGAGCGCATCAATATATGAACAAAGTTTTTTGTTTTTTAAATGAAAAAAATTAGCATTCATTTGAAGACGGGCGACTGTTGTTTGTTCTGTTGCTGTCGGCATTCCTTGGAGTCCCAGGGGGACCTGTCTGCCTCGGCAGACAGCAGGCACCCTTAATGAAGTGTTTGAGCCTCTAATGGGGACTTGCTGTGTAAGGTGTCGACGTGGCGTTGTTGCCGCAGGTCCAGAGCGCTCCAAACCGCTCAGCCCGCAGGCACAGTTGACAGAGCCACCTGCAGGGGGAGCTAAAGGGCCACTCTGTGTCCTGCTGCTGCTGCACATCACCCGGAAGCACCATCTGCCCATCTCCTCTTTCTCCATTCTCTGTATTACTTTGCCCTCCAGTCCTGCTTACAACTTCCTTTTATTTTATTTTTATGTATGCTGTGTGTTTGTCGGAAAAGTTAAAAAGAAAAGTCCCCGCTCTTCCTTTGATATTTAAGACAAGCAGCGGAAAACTGCACGGTGTTGTCCTGCTGTTCCCCGAGGATTGTGGGTAAATCTCTCACCCATCTGGTGTAACCTGTCGGGGCCGGATGGCTGAGCCACATGCTGCTTAGAGAGGGCTTTTTGTCTCTGCTCAACACGACGCAGAGGTGCGAGGGGCGTGGAGAGTGGCGTAAAAGCAAGAAAGACACCGTTCAAGTTTGTGTGTCCACTGTGTGTGCTCTGTATCAGCAGTGAAAAGATCCGCCTTGAAAATTAGCATTGCAAGTTATAAATTCAGTGTGAGATGATGCACAATATGCACGTCTTGTTCTGGTCCTTTTTATTATATACTATCTATAATTTGAAGTAATTGAGGGATTTATGAGGAAAAGTTGTGACCTTCTTTACCCCGGTCAATCATGGGTTTGTGGGATCAGCACTTAGTGGTGTTGGTACAGAAGTGTAATTTCCTGTTGTGGTATTTGTGAACTTTGTAGTGGAAAAAGTGTGGATTTATTCCAGGTGCTCTGGTTTCTTCTCACAATCCAAAGACATGTTTCTGGTGAACTGGAAATTCTTGGTGGCCTATAGTGTGAGTGAACTTGTGATGAATTGGCGTCCCATCCTCTAAGCACCCTGCCTCACACCCAGTGCTTCCAGAATAAACTCGAGGCCACCATGACCTTGTTCTGGAGAAGTGGTGATGGCTGATTTCAGAGCTCAAAGTCTCTTTTTCCTGATATCTTCCCAGGTTGGCAGTTATCTCCTGTCCTGCTCTCGGACCCTTGTGCATCCCCCTTCAGCCCTAGTTGGCTGTGGTTAGATTTTGCACAAGGCGCAGTCTCCCAGGATCCCCAGCTCTGCAAATGTGTATCGATTCACTGTGGATGCCGCACAGCCATGCCACACACAAAATATCTTTAAATGTATTTACTCTGGTAAATGATGGATGGTGAGATGCTGCTGTAGGCCCTAACTGGTCATTGGGGGGGGTGTTGGTCCCTTTGTACCCCACTCCCACCCCAGTCTGCTCCTGCCCTAGTGCTGTAATACTGGGTGTTTTTGAGAACAAACAGATCAGTTGGTTTTCAGCAGTAGCGCTCAGTTCACAGGGCAAGAACATTGCATGATCTAGAACATTCTGTTACGAAGACACTTAAGGAGCAGCGGTTTCTTCCACCCCGCCCCCGTCCCAGCTGAGATCCAGCGGATGGTTGGAGCTGCTGGGATTTAATGTGACAGCAGCTGCGGGGGGGGTCGATCACCCACAATGCTTTATTCCTCTGCGTTTTGTTCCACCCCCACCCCCCCTCAGAGACCATTAAGCTGAAAATAATTGGCTCAGTTTTCTCCCTAAACATCGATCGCTCGATGCACTTGACACACACTCACGCACACACACATTCTCAGTGTCGGGTTGTGTGTGGCTCACCGAACAAAGGAGAATGGGTGTCTCGGCGTCCTAGCTAAATTGATTAATTTTCCCCAAGTTTCTGGTGTTTGTTTGTCGGTAGCAGCAGCAGCATCCCTTGAGGCCCCATAGTAAAGTACCAGGCTGTGGAGCCACACAGTGCATTCATCTTGAATAGCCTAAAGATGATTGTGTCAAAAGGGAAGTGGGGTCTGATGTGTGGCGCAGCATCCATGTGCAGTTCTCCTGCTGCCAGCAGAGGGGGTCCTCGCACTTTCCCCAGTCATCTTTCAGTTCTCAAGTGACAGTTTACCAATTTAGACAGCAGGGTAATTTTCACTGTATCAGTTCAGGGTAAGAAGCTCAATCAATGATGGTACAGCAGGAGCTGGGATTTGGACCTGTGACCTTTAGATCTCGGTGCAACAGCTCTTACCACTAGTTGTGCTGTTGTGGTTATGGGTGCACTTTGAGGAAAGTGGTGAACATTGATGCGACTTTGGGCAGGTTAGGAATTTAGGACGTGTGTTTGCCTGACCCTATCTTGACTGCGTTTCAGGAGGAAGAAGCGAAGCAGCTGGTGCGTGACGCCATTGCAGCCGGAATCTTTAACGACCTGGGTTCCGGGAGCAACATTGACGTGTGCGTCATCACCAAGGGCAAGGTGGACTACCTGCGGCCCCACGACGAGCCCAACAAGAAGGGCACAAGGTAAGGCACCCCTCCCCTGCCCCGTGGATTCGACTCACACTGGTCCGTATGCAGCATCATATGTGCTCTCTTGTGTGTCTTTAACCAAATCGTGACACACACCTGGAGCATTCCTTTTGATGGATCGTTTTTTTTTTTTTGCCAAACGGCTCTGTGATTAATCAATATGCCCGTTTTGTTTGAAGACCCACTGAGCTCGAAGCACGACCCGAGTGAGTAAAGAGCTGATGCCGGTTTGAAGTGCTCTAGTTTCCCCACTGTCTGTCTTAGTTTGCTGCCTGTTCATCTCTAACGTGTGTGTTCTGGAGCCCGTTTAACCCATGTGCCACCCTGTCTTATTTTCGCTTTCATTAACTGGGTTAACCGAGTGACTTCCTGCATGTGACTAAATGGCTCCCATGTGAGTGGAACATGGGTCATTTGACCATGCCTGCTAAACAGCGTTGTGGTTAGAGCCGTCATCTTTCAACTGGAGGACCCAAGTTCAGATCTTGTCTCCTGCTGTAGTACCCTTGATCAAGGTAGCGGCGACGAACTGATGTAGTAAAAATTACTCTACTGTATAAATGGGTAAATCAGTGTAAGCAGCTTAGTGTACAAACCTTACAGTATAAGATACTATGGAGAAAAGCCGACTGAATGAATAAATTAATTATTAATATCAGGACAGCAATCCAGAGACAATATAGTTACTGTGTTTTACCGTGGGACAGAAGTTGTGAATAATGCTCCTCCCGCTTCTTTCCCGTTCAGGGCCGGAAGTTACCGCTACAAGCAGGGGACGACCGGCATCCTGACAAAAGCCGTAACCCCGCTAGACCTGGAGGTGGTTGAGGAGACGGTACAGACCATGGACACCTCCTGAGTGGACCCAGCAGCCCCCCATGTTCTGTTCCATTTGTAATTGTACCCTGCCCCCCCACCCTGATGTGGAAGTGGTTTGTTTGCTCCTTGGTTTACAATAAAAACATGTTATGAACTTGGCCTTTGGGGATGTTATCTCCTGGGGGAGGTCATCTGATGCTCTGCAGGGGCCACGCAAGTTGGAGTTACATAGATGGACTCTGTGATTCCAAGTAGACT
Source organism: Scleropages formosus (assembly GCF_900964775.1). Taxonomy (NCBI): domain Eukaryota; kingdom Metazoa; phylum Chordata; class Actinopteri; order Osteoglossiformes; family Osteoglossidae; genus Scleropages; species Scleropages formosus. The sequence continues at coordinate 72,650 of NW_021641052.1, read as the reverse complement.
ACAGTGTAGCACCACATCCCTGTTGTAGATGGTCACCTCTAAGGTCTCTGAGCATTATCGCATTAGTTTTTACCCTTCCTGCAGTAGGGTACATATTATTGTGGTACAGCTGGCACACTTGCCGATGCACATTCCTGTCACTCCTATCTTCTGCTTGTTTGGGAAGGAGGGGTAGAGTGGTCAGAAGAGTTGCTTTGTAACCTAGAGGTTTGAATCTCACCTGCTGTAGTTGCCCTTGATCAAGGTACTTGGACTGAAGGAATACAGTAAAATTACCCTGATATATGAATGGGTAAGTCAGTAAGTTCCTTAGCGTACAGAGCTCCCACTGTAAAGTGGCTTTGGAGAGAAGTGTCAGGTAACTGATAAACTAGTAATCAGTAAAAGCCGGTGTGCTGTAGTGGTGTTACGCCATTCAGGGACAGGAGTGACCCTCCTTTTGCTTTTGACTGTGTTTCTCCGCTGTCTTGATGGTCTGGCGCTCTGCTGTTCTTTGACAGAAGTTGATCAGGAAGAAAGGTCAGGATCCGAGGACGGTAGGCATATGCCTGCTTGTCGTGACTCGGATTTGTTCAGTCATGGGGCAAAGATACGTGCCGTCGCTGTGTTTTGCTGTGAGGTGTGCCGTGCTTTATTCAGTGAGACACCAGGAATTGGCAATTTCAGCTTTATTTAGGCTGTCAGCTAGCTGCTAAAGGACAAACGTTTCACAAGACTGGTTCTCCCAGTCGCAGCTGAGAGGTATAAATCTGAGCACTGATGAAATGAATGAGCAATGAGAACATACAGTAATTTAGAGTATGATATAGCAAAGGAGGATCACTTGTCTTACATGCCTTGTGGTTTACAATATTAACCTTTAAAAGGGAGTCCTGCGAATGTCAGTTTCAAACCCAGTTTTGTTCTTTGCCCATCGGCCTCGTCGCTTCAGGTTAGGGCAGAAGAAAACAAAGAGCTTTGTACCCCCAGGTCAGAGGTCACATCTGAAGGCCTCATGGCAAAGAGCCAGAAATTCAAAACTTGCTGGCAAACCCCTTGAACCTGTGATCCTGTCATAAACCGGGGAGTGTTGAGAACTCCAGTCAATGTCTATTGATCTGTCAGCAAAGCTCTGTTTCACAGTACAGGAGCATTTGAGGGTGTGTCCCGTTTGCTGGAAGAGGAATGTCATCAAAATATTTTTGTGATACTCGATACACGGTTATTATGACATGAAGACACGGCACATGATACACCGTTAACTGGCCCATCTATCCCCGCTGCCCATAGAAACTCATCCCAGCAGAACGTTTCTGGCAACGAGGCGACGCATCACATTCCAGTCCAGACACATCCTCACAGGTTCAGAAATGAGAATAAGCAATAAATCACATCAAAAGCACATGACTGGCTAAAGAGCACAGTCTGAAGACGTAACTGAACTTGAATACTGTCACATTTTGAGGCGATGGTCCTGTTTGTGGTGGCCGCGACTGTGCCGCTAGTTTCGGTCAAGAGCGGCAGCAAAGGAAGAGAAAAATCACAGTAAATTGTACTCTTAGCAAGAAAATCATCATCGAGGTTGTCTTCATGCCCAGAGGCTGCGCTCCAAACCACTCTTTTTTTTTTTTTTTTTAGGATTTCGCCACATGTTCAAACTTCTTTTAGTGTCATGAGGTATTCGAGAGAAGCGGAGGCTAAAGCTCTACACCACAGCCATCCAAAATAAAATGCAAAATATATACACACACACACACACACAGTATATATGTCTCTGGAAGTGATTAAAGCGCTCGCAGCATCAGTGAGTCTTTTTGCTCATACATTCCTGTCAGTTGTTACGTGGCGCTGACTGGTTTTAATATAAAGGTAATTTGCTCAAAGCAGCTTTTTTAAGATCGCTGTTTGATCTGCTGAAAGCTCAGTCCCCACATTTCTAGCCGAGTGGAGACAAGCAAGTTCACGATGAAAAAAAACTGCTGTAACGGAGTCAAAAATCGGGCAGGTAAAGTTCCTAATAATGAGAAGTGTGACTTGAAAGAACTCAAATTACCTTTAAATGCAAACGATACACTGAACATAACTGTCAGTCTAATGTTGGCTTTAAATGTGTTAGATCTTCGGAACAGATTTGAGTCCTCAGAGTTTTTTGACGTAAGAGATACAGCACAGCAATGCTTTCGGCTCATGGCGCGGTGTTGAAGGACGCAGGACCAGCGTTAATCTCGAGGAGCTGTTCACATTGAGAGGACAAAACGGTGGTTTGGAGCGCAGAACTCCGAGACGGGCCCTTTACGTCACATTTTATAGTCACATTGTCACCAGCTGCTGTTCCACGCCCTTGCGTCACCAGTGAAGGCTAAACTCCCACCCCTTTATGCTACTCGACCACTCACTGCAATCGATACCATTATTTATTTAGTAGTAACCAAGTAACTTCTTAAATAAAATGTAAAAAAAAAAGTCTGCAAAAACTGTCTATAAAACAGAGGCAAAAAAGAGCAAAGTGGTGTACAACTGCCAATCCCGGAGGTGGAGTTCTCCCAGCTCCACCACGACACCCGTCCTGGGTGATAAATGGTCTCCAGAAATGAAACGCAGCTTGTGTGCATGCATGGTCCCCAAGGGAGCGCTCAGGAACTGGAAGTCCACAGCTGCATCTGCTTGGCGACTTGGTGAACGAAGACGATGTCGGGCCTCTGGTCCGGGTTGGGGTTGATGCACATGCCCACCAGCTCCCTCAGCTGCAGACAACGGAAGTATGTTTACCAAATCTCCATCGAACCTGTGTCCAATCGTAGCATCCATGCGCCTGCCCTGAAGTTCCATGTGGACGGTCTCCATTCAAACCTTTTCTCCCTCGTGCTTCATTTCCATCGAGCCCATCTCTACTCCGGATGCCCACAGCCCCTGCTCTAGACTTCCACTGAGCTTTTCTCTAATTCTACGCCAACCCTCTCTCTACACCGTTTGTCTGAAAATGTGACTCACTCACGAAAATGCAGAAAGAGCAGACAACGCCATCGCGGTCTTTAATTCTAATTGGTTAACATCACGTCTCCTCCTGTCCGATTTCATGCCCCGCGTGGAAAGGACCTCGCCATTAGGTGCCTCCAGCCATTGTTCAAGCAATCATGTTGAATCGAGGAAGGCATCCAGCCCACCAAAGGCGCTGGTCCTCATTTTGACTCCTGATGAAAGGCACTTCTGGGGAAGTTTTCTGCATCCGCCTGTCAACGTATTCTGATTGGGGTACCTTTAGTGCACCGACCGTTTGTGCCGAGCTACAGATCAGCAAAGGACTAGGAACCCCAAGGGATCCTATATCGTACTATACTGAGGCTTCCCTTCCTAGACCAAGACCCTGCGGGACAGCTGTGGGACACTTGTGAAGGTTCATGACCTCGGGGACACTCTACCTTGTCGGAGTAGTGGTCGCTTGGCAGCGGGGGATAGTCACACTGCTCGATCTTACGGCACAGCGACAGCAGGTTCATCTTATCGCCATAGAAGGGGCTCTGGAGAGCAGCCATCTGCAGAAAGGGAGAGCAAGATCCAGGAGATGAACTGAGGTACCAGGGTGCACTGGATCCTTACCACCAGCAGTTTCAAACCAGTCACCTGCTGCACCTAAATCTACCACATAAGACCCCAATGTCGTTACGTGACCGCTTCAAGCTTCGGGGTGGGCTTTGATTGCTAATCATATCTGACAAGATCTGATCCAAAACTAAACATCTGCAGAGAACAAAGTTATCTCAGATAACAGAATCTGATTGAAGTAAAAAGTTTTCATGAATTTAGATTACATTTACATTTATTCATCTGAGACTGTTTTCTCCAAAGCAGTGTACGACTTAGAGCAGCTTATGTATCTGATACTACCATGTTCCTGGTTCACATCCCTCAAGTTGCTGCCTCTAGAAGTGACATTCAAATAGCAAATACATAATCATAGCAGATGGTGTTAGACTCATTCATGTAGCTGTCGAGAGATCAGCAGAGAACTGGCTCTGAAAGAGATAGGTTTGAAACTTGAATACTGGGAGGGATTCAGCAGCTCTGAGGCACAGAGGGAGCTCGTTCCACCACACTGGGGTCATAACTGAGAACCGAGAGACTTTGGATTTTGGACCCATGGTGAGTGCGACTGCTAAGCAACCAGAAGAGCATAGAGCTCTTGCTGGGGTGTAGCGAGAGATCAAATTATGTCAGATAGGTTTCAGTTAGTCGATAAGTTGTGTCACTGTGTGAGCTCATATTTGCATCTGGCTGAACACCGCAGGCTTGTGACCACTCGTGCACAGAAACGCACGCGGTTCCCAATGCACGTCAGCATCTGTTCTCTTTCGGCTGTTAACCGACAAGCTGACCCACGTGCACCACAAAGACTCCCGCTTTCAGTCTCAAGGACGGTTTGGAAAATGAATGTTGACCGGCTTATCTCACCTTTCACCTGCACACCTCAGCGTCTGCACCAACGCAAACTCTTCACCTGTGGCCTAACATCTCGCTTTGCGCCAGCCGCTTCACCCGTGCCCCAGAGCGCCCGAGGAAGCGCTCGTGAATAATGGTCCTCCTCTTACATCCAGCTTGTGGATACAAAAGCTCTTCAGAGACAGAGATTATCTTCTGAGAGAAGGAGTTTACTGTGTGCTGCTGTAAAAGAGCGAGGGGCCGGCCACAAACAAAATGCTTCATTGAGAGAATGGAGGATCTGCGGAGCTGAGGAATCTAGTGAAAGTGTGCGGGATTCTGGGAAATGACAGGGGCCCCATTCTCCTCTCGGCTTCTCGTCCGCGTGCGTTATTTTCACGCTGGAAGCCGTAATGTGTGGAATCTGTACTTGTAGCCGAACGCTGTCCGACCTTCGTGACAAGGATAGTATTTGTCGGGTCAGAGGTGAAAGTTCGGGGCTCTCTGACGAACAGTGCTCGACTGATCAGTGTCTGACCACGCATTCCTTGTCGCATCTCTGCCATCCGCCGTACTCCCCAATTCCCAGCTGCCAGCGAGGGCCGACCAAGTGGACCGTCGGTTCATCTGTATTACAGCATCGGTTGGTGAACTTGCTAAACCGTGTGTGTGCCAGTGTGTGAATGCTCATGGTTTCTGAGAATGTCTCACCTCTGTGCCTAAGAGGAATGAGGTGACCCACCGTGTGCACAGGGTGGTGTTGAAAATGGTGTGTGGGTGACAGGGAGGCACCAGCATACACGCGGTCTGCTCGACTCGCTCCAGCTGTTTTTCCTGTTTCGCCGGCCCGGTCCAGCGTGTGTTGAGCAAGCGTTGCCTGAGGCACGATCTAAAGATGAGACGTGGAGCAAAGAGACTGGCAGCTGCTCCCTTGCTGGATTTGGTTACCGTTTCAGTACTGGATATTTACATTTTACATACACATGGACACCCTGGTGGAGCAGATCCACTCTATCATGGGCTTCTAATTGGTAGGTCGACTGTCTTGCATTTATTAATTTAGCTGATGCTTTTCTCCAAAGCAATGGGGGTGTGGTGGTGCAGTGGGTTGGACCAGGTCCTGCTCTCTGGGGGGTCTGGGGTTCAAGTCCTGCTTGGGGTGCCTTGCAACAGACTGGCATCCCATCCTGGGTGTGTCCCCTCCCCCTCCAGCCTTTTGCCCTGTGTTGCTGGGTTTGGCTCTAGCTCCCTGTGACCCCACATGGGACAAGCAGTTTCAGATAATATGTGTTTTCTCCAAAGCAACTTACAATTACCATATTTATCCATTTCTACAGCTGGGTCATTTTACTGGAGCAATTTAGAGTAAGTACCTCGCTCAGGTATACTATAGTTGGAGGTGGGATTTCAACCTACAACATTTGGATCCAAAGGCAGCAGCTCTAACCACTATTCCGCCAGCTGCCCCCGTCTTCAGCGTCCACCGCAAGTGACACGTCTTGCAGGCTAATTAGGGCATATTTGTGCCTTCTCTGTCTCCCTCTTTCTGTTCCTGGTTACTCTCAGTTTCTGTTTCTGATGGGACTAATTCTTCTCTGCGTATGTCGAAGTTGCTCAACATCTAAAGGAACCCAGAAAACAAGATTCTCTACTCATCCATCCTCAGTAACCAAGCCTATCCCAGAAGCATGGGATGTGACGCGGGCTGCACCTCGGACAGGACACCATTCCACCAAAAGGCAGTCTCTCACTCGCACACTCTCACACACACACACCCATTCACTCATGCATTCAATGCTCATTCCCTTTCTCTACATGCAAGGCGTCATGTTTGCGTAACTGAATCCAGATGAACAATCCACAGGAACGGGAATGAAACTGCAGTTATGGCTGACATACCTCAGACGTATTCTTTATATCCGGCACATAATAGTTGTAAGCATTTTACTCTCTCCTAGGGATGTGTTTGATTTTCCAGCAAGTTGTAGAGTTGTATCTTTGCGAGGGAGGAGGTGGGGCCTACCTCATACAGCAGGCACCCCAGGGACCAGATGTCAGATTTGAAGTTGTACCCAGTCTCGTGGATCCTCTCGGGGGACATGTAGTACGGCGTTCCCACTGAGACACAAAGAGCAAGTGGTTTTACTCCGGCTGTCAGTCACTCAGTCAGTCAAATTCATCTTAGTACGCATGCTCTTTTTTTCTTGGTAGGTGGCCATGAAGTGCAGTAAAAGCATTTTTTGAGGAAATCAGAAACACAGACATAAAACAACAATATTAATGCCTTTAACTTGCTGACTGCCCTCTGCTGCAAAGTTGATCGAGATTGTTGTTGAAAGGTCCAGCGCTGTTGCTTGGCTTTAGTATTACATGTCGGGTCTTTTTAATTTTTTCCAAACTCAGGTTTATTCAGGTGAGATACACAACAGGAATTAAACAAATAACTCTCCTTTAATTTTTGACAGAAGTTCAACACAAGAAGTAGGTAGCACACTGATTATAGTGAACTCCTTGTAAGGTGTGGATGCCCCTCCTGCTGTAGTAGCTTTGGTCAAAGCACACACACACACACACAGTCTGAAACCGCTTGTCCTAAAGGCGGGGTGCAGTGGCATGGTGGCGCAGCAGGTTTGGCCAGGGCCTGCTCTTTGGTGGGTCTGGGGTTCGTGTCCTGCTTGGGATGCCTTGTGATGGACTGGCGTCCTGGCCAGGGTCACAGGGAGCCGGAGCCTAACCTGGCAACACAGGGCGCAAGGCTGGAGGGGGAGGGGACACACCCAAGTTGGGATGCCAGTCTGCCACAAGGCACCCCAAGCAGGACTTGAACCCCATACCCACCAGAGAGCAGGCCCTGGCCAAACCTGCTGCACCCCTGCATCCCCCCAGTTGTAAATAATTTGTGATAATAATTGTGAACACCTCCAAATGTTATACCCTGCTTGAGAGGGTTGTGTACAGTGAACATCATAATTCTTTATTTCTGCTCAAATGCCCAAACCCGAGTCCACTTCAGTCCAATGTGTGTCAGCAGCACCCTTTGAACGACGAGCTCCAGTAACATGGTGAAGGGCGTACAGCTGTACAGTTAATTACCGAAGGCACCAGTAGCTCTAATTGTTCCAGCTCTACAAGCCGTCCTCTGCTTTCAAGGTCACCTGGGCAAAAGACTCTGTACTCCAAACGTCCCAGCCATTTAATTAGCTGTCTTTGAAATATCTTGTGGATTTATTATAGTTACCATACATATTAAAAGTGTGATCTGTTCAGAGGTGTGGTTTCATTTTTATGCGGAGGACTTCAATTCAATTCAATTTATTTTTTATGGAGCGCTCTTCCTACGCAGTGATCAGTTGAACGGACAAGAGCCGTCAGCACCCAAAGCATTTCTGGGAGAATGGTAAAAATAATCATGTTCAGTGTAGAACGTAGGCAAAAAGCTAGAATGCACACACAATGCATTGTAGAGTGTAACAGCATCACCCCCCTAGTCTAACGGGGTTAATAAAAATCTATTCCAGCCACATCTGTGTTTCTGTGTAGAGCAGGACGACGGGGGATCTTACCCAAGGAGTGTGCTGCCGTGGTCTTGGAGCTGAAGAAGCGGCCCAGGCCCAGGTCGCCCAGTTTCACCTGCCCTGTGGCTGTGATGAACATGTTGGCAGGTTTGATGTCTGTAAAGGGGGCAAATGTATGGAGAGTGAGGAAGGGGGTGTCAGTGCAGCTCTGTTAATCCCCCGTCTGAGTGTTCCCCCACAGCTTCAGCAGGGACGCTGGCCATGCTGCCTCACGCACTTGTTAGATCTCAATCCTCAGCTCATGGCACAACCTCCGTTTGGCTTTTCTTGTCATCGACCAGAAAACAAAGTTAAGTTACGTTAAGAAACCAGCAGTTCTGAAGAACTGGGGTTCGCTCCAGCAGTAGTACACTTGATCAAGGGATTTACTTGACGCAGCGAAAACTGACACAGTAAAAACCGAGCTGTATAACCAGGTACATCATTGCGAGGGGGCAGGGCAGTTGTGGTCGCTTCGCAGAAGAGGATGAGAGAAAAGCTCAACCGCCGGGCAGGAAAGGGTTCGAAACGGCCGGGAAAGCAGCGGGAAACAAAGTGGGCAGAGAAGACAGAGGAAGCCGGAGCAAGGATGTTTACCTCGGTGCATCACTCTGCGGGAGTGCATATGCTCCAGGGCGCTGCACAGCTGCACGAAGTACTTCCATATCGTCCTCTCAGGGATGAGTCGCTTGTTCTTTTTAAAATACTGCGTGAGGAGGGCCAATGAATAAAAGATGAGTGCAATTTCGCCGCAAAATCCCCCCCAGCCTCCACCCACCGTGTCCCGGCACCCCGGTCCCGTGTCAACCCCCCAGCGAGCGGCAAGGAAATGGTGCCAAACATCAGAGGAGCATCTCATCTCAGCATTTCCATTTAACCCTCTCCGTGCCGCTGTTTGTGCTGCTAATTAGCAGCCATTAGAAAATGCCACCTAACGAGTTTTGACACTGTTTGATAAATATGGCTCATAATTAACAGTTATCTTTCAAATGAACCGCTGAGGCCTGTTTAATCCATAAATCCATTGGTGCTTATATTCTTTCTTTCATTAAAAACCCTTTAAACGTATGTATATCATGCCCCAAGCAGACAGCTGTTTCGGACTTACATTTGTAAATGAGCACAAAAAATTAATGCAGAACCATGAGATCACCCCAGTATAAAATAAAAATATGAAAGAATCAGTATATTAAAGCATGTACACAACAGGAAAACAAAATGAAGATTAAAAACTTGGAAAATAAGCCGTAACGCAAAATAAGCAAAAATGACCAACAAAATCATACAGCCGTGTAAAATCCGGGTCCCGTTTTAAAAAATATTTGTATTTATGTAAAATACAGGTCCATTGCCACCAAGCAGCCCCCATCCCACCCCCTCCTGACTGCCTTCTGACCTTGATCATCTGCGATAAGTCGCCAGCGTCAGCAAGCTCCAGCACGATGATCAACTCATTGTTCTCGATGAAGGAGTCCAGGTACTTGATCACGTTGGGGTGGTTCAGTTGCTGCATGACACACACCAAAGTCATACAGTAAATGAATGTTACATCGGAAGGAGGTCAGCAGCTAAGTCCTTCTCCTAAACTCCATAACTGTCCTTGCCGCTGTTGTTAGTGTAACCATACTCTTCTACAGGGTTCAGTATCAGACTGCTACCAGCTCATTCACTAGATAAATGTATGCATGTGTGTGTCTCCAGCCACGGGTAGGCAGATATGCATATCTCTGAGTGTGTGTTGTGACAGTAGGGGCACGTGCGGTAAAGTAAGCCAAACGCACGGTCAAAACAATCTCTCATCACCCTCTTACTCACCTTAAGGAGATCGATCTCTTTAATACAGTCCTGACGTGCTTTGGCATCCATCATTTCAAATATCTATAAAACAATATTAAAACGCACACAATTTTAATCAGAAAGACATACAGTTCTGTCACTTCAGGCAAAATAACTACATGCCGAAAAATATCTCTGCGTCATTTGGTCACCTCTTACTTCACATAGTCTACCTGGATAGAATAGATTCGTATTTTATGCATATCTTCAGGTTATTGTTTTAGATTTTCAGGTATTATGGGAGGTGCTGACAATTTTCACTATTTTTGCATTTTAAGGATCCCTTTTTCAGGTGGTTTGTCTGAGCAAAGCCCTGATTCCACCTTGAAACCAGTTTCTTTCCCCGAGTCCGAAGCTCCACCCGGTGCTGTGCCCTGCCAGCTACCCTGTGCTGGCTCACCTGGACTTTCTTCAGCGCCACCTGCTTCCCATCGAGCAGGTAGGTAGCCTTATACACCTCGCTGAACTGGCCCCGGCCAATCTTCTTCTCGATCCGATAATTGGCCAGCACGCTGTACAACTGGTATGCGGGGATGTTCCTCTGTGTGGGCGGGCAAAAGGAAGGAGGTCAAATTTACAAAGAACTTACTCAACTTACAACTTTATTCATTTAGCTGATACTTCTCTCCAGAGCAAAAACAATGATTTACATATTTAGACAGCAGGATAATTTCTACTAGCGCAGTTCTGGATAGGTACCTTGCTCAGGGGTACAGCAGCAGGAGTTGGAATTTTGCACCTCGAAGATTTTTTTTACTTGCAAGAATGTGTGCTTCCAAAGATGTGGAGCACCATTCTTATTAGTACTCATTTAATATTTCCACATTATAACATATATTAATATAATTAAATGTTATATAATATTATATTATTATTAATATATCAGGTGGGTGCGGTGGTGCAGTGGGTTGGACCGGATCCTGCTCTCCGATGGGTCTGGGATTCAAGTCTCGCTTGGGGTCCCTTGTGATGGATTGGCGTCCCGTCCAGGGTGTGTTCCCTCCTCCTCCAGCCTTACACCCTGTGTTGCCGGGTTAGGCTCCGGCTCTCCGCAACCCCGTATGGGATGAGCGGTTTCAGAAGATGTGTGTGTGTGTGTGTGTGTGTGTGTGTATATATTAATATATCATAGTACATAATAATATTCCAGTAGCGTAGATGTTAGAGCTGCTGCCTTTGGGCCTGAAGGTTGCTCCTGTAGTGCCTTTGAAAAATGTATTTACACTTAACTGCTCCAATAAAGTTACTCTATATGCTGTATGAATGAGTAAATTATGGTAGGTCGCTTTGGAGAAAAGCATCAGCTATGTGAATAAATGTAAACACTTCATTTTGAACAGAAACTCAGAAAGCAGTGTTGCTATTTTTCCAAATATAGATGCTGACATGCCCTCACGCTGCCCTCTGTCAAACCATTATCTTGTTCTTTTTTTATTTCTGACACCTGAGTTGTATTTGCGTCTGGAATGTGTGTCCTCCATATATGAAAAAGGTCCTCTGGCAGTTCAGCCCCTTTTGTGAGCAACTTCAGTGCACCTTGGTACAAACAATTTTCCGTGGCCACATAGGCATGTCAAACAGACAGCAGCGGAGAAAGCAAATCACCAGCCGGCCCGGCAGTCGAGCGCGTGTCAGTCAGCGGCTGGTCGGACATCCTCTCGTCAGGTTGGAACGGCGGAGCCATGCCCCGCGAGATTGACTGCGACCTTTGTGCGTATCTCCAGTCGAGTGCCGCGCCGCCGCGAAAGCAAAAGGCTCGGGGGTCTGCTTGAGCAAAAGGTCAGGTGCTGACAGCCTCACCTCATACACACATACACAAGCACACATACAAAAGCAAGCGCACAGTCACATGCTGATCACTTTCCAAACGTTCCTGGGCTACTCTCTAGGAACCTCTGCCACTTCCTGCCAGAACGTCATGAGGAAAAAATGAGGGTCTGAATGGCTTTTTGTTGAGATCAACATCAGGACACGTGAGACGGACTTGCGCAAAGGGGCACGAGTTTATTCTGGATGCACAATGGTTATAGTTCCAATGTACTCTGAATATCCGAAATGCATGCATCACCGTCATTTCCTGGGCTCCACAACAGCACAGTTGTACTCAGCAGTGACTAATGATGGGTCAAACAGTCGCTTATTGTTAGCGAACAATTTTCAAGGAGTGCAAATGCGACGCGGCTGAAAGGCAGTTCCACAGGAATGAGTGACATAACAGAGACCAGTCCCTCGGGGTCACCAACTGTGACCCTGAGTTTAAGACACTGTTTAAGAACTGCTGCCGCATAAGCTGGGTTCGACCAGCAGAAGCATTCCCATATTGTCTCTCTCCACTGACTTTCTGTAGCTCCCCAGATTTCATGGCTCTTGTTCAGGGCCCAAAATTCAAAGGCCACCAGTTAATGCATCCTGATACCTACATTACCTGATCACTCCCTAAACCCTAGCAAGAGCTCTGTGCTCTTTTCTCTTTGCCCACTTGCTGGTCTCATCCACAAAGCCCAAATCTAAAAGCCTATCGGTTCTCAGGTTTGTCCCCAGTGTGGTGGAATGAGCTCCCTCTGTCCCTCAGAACTGCTGAATCTTGTCAAGCATTCAAGAAAGGTATCAAAGCTCATCTCCTTTGAATCCATTTCCCTCTTGAGCTCCTGAAACCCTCGTTAGTCCCTCACCACCTGCTACTTTTACCTGCCTATTTTCCTATTTGTGTGTCACTTCAGCATGCAGTTACTGGAATATGCATGCAAACAGATCAAATATATTGAACAGACAAGCTGTGCTTCAATAAGCATGTGTATGTCTGTAAGCCCTCTGTCTGTTGTGTGATGAACTTCTGTTTACTTGTGTATGTCACCTTGCAGAAAAGTGTCTGCCAAATGCTTAAATGTAAATTTAAATGTAAATATAAGATGTGTCGAGGGTTCAACATAAGATGGCGGGACAGAGAGAAACAAACGAGAGACGTACAGGAGGAGCACATATTCCAATCAGCAGCTAATTCATCATACTGACCATATAGTAATACACACACACACACACACACATTTTCAGAACCGCTCATCCCATACGGGGTCACGGAGCCTACCCGGTAACACAGGGCGTAAGGCCAGAGGGGGAGGGGACACACCCAGGACGGGACGCCAGTCCGTCACAAGGCACCCCAAGCGGGACTCGAACCCCAGACCCACGGGAGAGCAGGACTGTGGTCCAACCCACTGCGCCACCGCACCCCTCATATAGTAATAGGCCTCACTTAACATTAGCACTGCTCAGGTAAGGTCTACCAGAGTCAGGCCCAAAAAAGGGCAAATTATTCTTGATTTCTACATCATTAGAGCTCTCATAAAAATGTTTGTAGTAATGTTCTGTCAGACACCGTTGGACATGTTTTGTTTGTAACTCATCAGCAGTGATTTTAATGGGTTAATGAGTTAGAAAGCTAAGTCTGCTTTATCACCAACTCTTGTCTCTAGTTAACTGAGTTTCAAAATGCGGGTGAAACCACAGATTGCCATTCCAAGATTTAGCTTTTAATGGGCATTTTCAAACACTTCGGTTTGATTGGCTGAGACAGCTGTCATTCACAAGTTCACAGGAATGCCATTGGTTGCACACCCCTCTCCCCCACCGCCCTCGGAATTTATTCTTTCATTCTGCCAAAATGGTTACCGGCACAAACAGATATAATTCCTGGTAAAGGAGTAGAGTTTACAATGTGAATTCCTCATATGCTCTGTAGTCTGCTCTTGAACTTTAACAACACCTGTTGTTTCAGCTATTACCAAACAAACATTGTGTAAGAATCAAAAACAAAGTGACACTTCCTTGTTGAAACTTGGCCAACACCTGCAGCAATGACAGACATTGTGGTGATATATTCTGGCATCTGCTTCTTAGATGAAATGTAGCTCAGAGTTTATGAAGTTTATTCAGACTCATGAGCAACAGCTTTTCAATCATGCATGATGCCAACAGTATGCTTTTGATGACCGTGGAGATGATGTGAAACAGTGACAGCAGACAGTTCTTACCTGGCCTTCCTGTCCAGGCAACTTGTTGACTTTGTTCTGATCTATGGCATTGTGATGCTGATGGCTGCCCCATCCCTCCATGGTGACATTCCAGGACCTCTCGCTACTGAGAAGGAAAGAAGGAGTCACACCCTTTTTCAATTTACAACTGGCCAGTTTAATAAAAACAGTGCTCTGATGCACATGCCTCACCTATGGAGTACACAAGCTCGTCTCTGGTTCCCAGTGAACACATCTCTTCAAACCAACCTGGTATTTAACATAGATTTTAATCTACTACTGGAGGAGGAAACACTGACTGAATGTTAACTTCACTTATTTCCTCAAACTCGTATTCAGTGCTGACCACTGAAAGATTCATCCCATAGACACAATCAGCTTGCATCATCTTGTTATTGATTGCGAACACTTAGGAACACCAGAAGAATGAGTTCCACGCTACTATTCTGCTTGGTTGCTCTAGTGCCATCCAGCAATTTGAAGGGTAAACAAAGGTTGTATTTGCTGAAACATAGACAGATATTTTATAATATAGAGAAGTAAAAAAAATATTACACACACACACACACACACACAGTCTGAAGCCACTTGTCCCATGTTGGGACGTGGCAAACTGGAGCCTAACCCGGCAAAACAGGCCGGACGGGGAGGGGACACACCCAGGACGGGATACCAGTCCATTGCAAGGTACCCCAAGCAGGACTCAAACCCCAGACCCGCCAGAGAGCGGGACCCAGCCAAACCCGCTGCGCCACCGCACTCCTCGAAGAAAATGCAATTGAAATCAAATAAAAATGAAAAATGTACAGTTGAAAATCTGTAACTCGGCCAATCATAATGCAAGGAGCCACAGTATTGTTTATTAAGTAGCCTGGTCCAATTGTCTAAAAAATATAGAAAAGCACTTTTTAATGCTATATCCAAACTATGTTAATTGATAAAAATCAGAATAATCCTCGTTTTTTGTTTAGTACCATCACTTACTTAACTGGTAAACACCAAGATAAACCACGTAATTCTGCTTCTACTACTAATGAAAAATTTGTCATTTTTAAATAATTAAGAGAGAATATCCGGGCATCCATCATGCCCTACTTCAGCCCAGGCCAACGTAAGAGGTTGTGGGGATGATAATATTAGATGCTGTCCAGTAATTATAGATCTATCGCTAGAAAAGATTGTAACTTCCCAAATTGTAAAATATCTTAATCATCATATTATATTTGAAAAACTGGTCTGGTTTCCACCCTGGTCACAGCACTGAAATGATGCTCACACACGTTGATATTCTCATCTCTTCTGATCCTGGTAATATCTCTGTTGTTATGTTACTGGACTTGATTGCTGCATTTGATACTGTTCACCATAGTATCCTACTGAACAGACTTGAAAACCTGGTTGGACTAAGGGGTACTGTTCTGAAGTACTTCCATTTGTATTTATCTAAGTGTAAACAATTTGTACTGAAATCTGATAACTGCGTCTTTTCTTTTCTGTGGTTCAGTATGGTGTGCCTCAGGGCTCTGTGTTGAGTCCATTATTGTTCTCACTCTTTATGTTACCATTGAGTGATATTATTTGCAAACTTAATGTGAGTTTCCATTCGTTAATAAAACACAGCTATATGTTTTGTTTATGCCTGATGACCCATCACATGTGGTGTATTTAGCAAATTGTTTTATCAACATAAAATTATGGATGAGTAATATTTTTTTAACTCCGAATGTCACTAAAACAGAGGTACTTGTGGGGTGGTGATGCCAAAACTCTTGACACAATCACGCCAGTCTTTACCACCAATGGCATAAGCTTCAAGCGTAAAGATTGTGTTCAGGACAAGGGTGTCTTGTTGAACAGAAAACTGTCTTTTGTGTCTCATGTGGTTACATTGACTAGGTTGTGCTTCCTTCAGTTGAGAACTATAGCTACATTAAGGCAATTTCAATGTAGACAAGAGGGCTGAGAAGCTAGTTTGTGGTTTTGTTTCAAGTAGGCTGGACTATTGTAATGCTTTATTATCGGACTGTCCGTACCAGACTGTATCCAGGCTACAGTTGCTACAAAATGCTGCTACGAGAATTGTTACTCGAACTAGGAAGTACAACCATATAACACCAGTATTTAAATCGCTGCATTGGCTCCCAGTTATGCTTAGAGTTGATTATAAAATCCCACTTCTGACCTACAAGGCATTAAATGGCATTGCTCTCCATCTTACCTTTGTGAAATTATTGATTCTTATATTCCAAGACGATGTCATTGGATGCGGGTTACCTTAAAGTCCTGCAATCAAAAATATCTCAGTAGGAGGGTGTGCCTTTAGCTATAAAGCACCTAAACTCTGGAATAGTCTACCAGTTACTCTCAGTAATGCCCCGTTTGTCTTAGCCTTTAAATCCAGGCTAAAGACTTACATGTTAACTCTGGCATATAACTAAGCAGTGTAATTCCAGTTAGTTTTGCTTCCCCCCCCCTCTGTATTAACCTGTCTAATCTCTTTAAGTCTTCATTTACTAACAATTTATTTCTTGTGGAGCATTATTCACTTATGATAAGACTGGAGAAGGCTGGCTGGCCATCATACCAGCCCCCATGCTGACTGAAGCTGATAGACACCTGCCATGTGAACAAGACGTATCTATGTGAACTGGGACATCAAGCTAACACTCAGCTACAATGTTATTATTTGTTGTAAATTGACTTAAAAATCTTTTTTTAATCTAAAATGCCCAGGATGTATGGGCAACCACTGGCACTAGGACCCCCTGAGATTTTTTTCCTCCCTTCACTTTCTCACACACACACACACACACACACACACACCTTGTCTGAAGCCACTTGTCCCAAGCCGGGTCACAGCAAACCGGAGCCTAACCCAGCAACACAGGGCACAGGGCTGGAGGGGGAGGGAACACACCCAGGATGGGACACCAATGCGTTGCAAGGCACCCCAAGCAAGACTTGACCCCCAGACCCACCAGAGAGCAGGCACAGGCCAAACCCACTGTGCCACCACCATACCCCTGCCCCCTTGACTTTCAGTTGGGAGTTTTTTGTTCCTTTCTTTTGTGGGCAGTAGGCATACTTATAGCCTTACTAAGTGAATGAATAATGTATTACTGTAGTATATAGTCCACTGTCTTATTTGTCTTATGCCTTTATTCAGCACTCTTTGTCACTGTGTGAGAAGAGCGCTTTATAAAAATGAATTGAACTGATATTCAAAAGTAGGAGAGGTATGTAATACCTAAGATCTCTCAGTACAGAAATGCATATCACTGTATATTACTACAGAGTCTCAGGCCTGATACGCCAAAGATGGATGCAGGGTGCTGCACTTCTGACACCTGGCAACAGCCCTTCCCCCAGTGTTCATGTGTACTTACTGGACTTGGATGCCTCGGTATCACCCCCTGTGGCTACAGTGAAAGACTGTAAGTATGGGGTATAGTAACAGCATCATTTCCACAAGTATATCTAGACCAAACAAGTTCTGTTGGGTCAAATGAAGCACCTTCTTGACTCTTATCATCCCTTTCTCTCTGGAAAGAAAGGGGTGTTACCAAAGGAAGTGGACCTAGTCTGGGAGTATAGTGCCTCAGCTTCCCAAAAACACGTACTTCCCCTGACAAATTCAGCTTCTGCACACTCTCTTTGCACTGACTTGCTCACAAAGGGACTATAAGACCAGAAAGATCTCGCCTTTGTACTTTTAACAAACACAACCACTCCAGTTATATCGAGATTTTATCAAACGATAAACTTCTTTACGCTACTCTGGATAATGGTAATGATGATGATAGCAATAGTAATTGTGGTAGTGTCTCCATGGCAACCAACCTGTTGATGGGAGCTAAGAAGGATGTCAGGGGATTGTGAATGCAGCTGGGCGTGAAACCATCTGCTGCCGTTTTCTGGTTCTCCAGCAACGGAGCTCAGGGCCTGAGTTGAGTGAGGCACAATTCTGCGCCAGCCGTTTCCATGGAGGCAGTGCTTCGCCACAGCGATGGCTGACGGCAAACCAATCTCGGTTTCGCTACGCATTTTCACCTAGCCCACAGATGAGCCGATACGCACAGATGTTGAGGTTATGCATGAGATCTGAAGTTAAAAGAAAAGACTGATATGGAAACAACTGACATGAACTGAAAGTCAAAAACTGCGCTTAGATGGATAAACCTCTCATTGTCTGGTTGTTTACAAAATGTAACTAAAATTGCTCAGCATGCAGCACTGTACAGCTAACAAAGTAATGACTGTTAGCTGACAGTGTGGTACAGCGGGGTGTTTTGCGCTGTCTTTCTTATGTTGGCAGTATAATTACAAAATTCATGACTGATACAAAAAAAAAAAAAAACAAAAAATTTTGAGAAAGGGACATTCCCTGACTAATCTAGTAGGTGGAAAAAATCAATGAAAATTATTTAGTTATTTCTGTGTACAGCAGGGCCTCTGAAGCAGTATTTCAACACCACTAGACTGTTGTAAACCAGTTATTAGCTGGTTTATTGTATTTAATTTCTAATTTTAATATTTCAGCAGAGGCTTATGCAGTTCAAATGAACCCTTTGGAATGTACTGAAGTACCTGTGGTTTGTGCCAGACGCAGAGCAGGGTTCAGGGACCATTGTACTTCTCGCAGTTTCCAAAATAGAACTGTGTTGTTGAATAATTTTTTCACACTCACCCACATCTTCCAAGGAAAGAGCTGCACCTTTCCACTGTAATCCAATCAAAGCAAGAACTTTTTCACTGGGCATTAACTAAAGACTTGTGAAACTCACTGACACAAAAGTAAGAAATCAGTTTACATTTACATTTATTCATTTAGCAGACGCTTTTGTCTAAAGTGACGTGCATCTCAGCAAAAGTACAATTTATGCATTACATTAAGAGAAGGAGACGTAGCTGTAAACATGTGACTCAAGCAAACTTAGTTTGTTACCTACCACTTGCTGCACCAAGGTTCATCATTCATTTTTGATTTTACTATTTAAATTAAAATGTGTAATCTGCACATACAAATAGCATGTGCAAATAGTTACTTGCAATGTCTTAAATTGACCTTATCCAGTTAACCAAATTTCGTAGCACAAACAGATTTCCAAGTTAATTACATGAATCATTCTCAGTTGAATTAGTTCTTCTGTTTAACATGAAAATAACATTAATATAGAAATAGAAAAAAAAAATCGAATCGTTATTCTCAGCAATAACCAAGCAATGTGCAAAAAACTACATTCACTGATCTTGATGACCAAGAATAACAATATGGTAAGAACAACATTAATTTTCAGTTAATGCTGGTTTTATGGTTGTTAATGAGGGTCTGATTCTATGTTACAAACAATATGTTTAATTTTGGGCCAAGCTGGCTCGCTGCCATTGGGTCCCAAACAATAAAAGGATAAGAAATAATGCTTTCCTTGAACTTTTCTGCTTTTATAAACACTGCCACTTCCCATATTTGCAACAACACAATCATATCAACCAGTGCATTTTTTCCTTCAGATTTTGCAGATATTTTCACATGGGAGCCGTCCAAAGTCCACAGGAAATGAGGCAGCAGAGAGTGACTGCTTTACTTAAACAACCAAGACTCTCTGAACTCCAGATCACAGGTCACTTCCTGGGGGGGGTGGCATCCCAGCCACACTGCCGATGCGTCTCTTGCCATCGTACATTTCCGATAAAACACACAAATAAAAGGTCAGTGCCACACCAGTAGAATATTAGCTTTACGGTGTCTACTGTAGGGATATTTCTGTGGATCTCTTTGATTTCGCACCTTCCAGTTCCTTAACCACTCCTACCCTACTGTCCCACACTTTTGACACCACCAGTGTCATGACACCATCCTCACAAAGCCCATTCTCAGCCTGTACTAAGACCGCGGCACTATGATCTGCAATTGTGAGTCTTATCAGGCTATATGGGGGCCAAGACAAGACCTTGAGGTAAGTCAATGATTAATTGATGGAGGTGACTCTGCTAACTAGCCCAAGCTTGCACACCTGTCCAGGTACAAGGAGTCAACAGCTCTTGGGTGTGCTTACATCAATACTTATCCCATTCCGTCTCCACTTCCTACCTGACCTGCGAGAGAGCACACAAACCAAAGTAAACTTTACATTACCATGCCCATAGCAGCTTACGAAACACCTCTCTTTGTTTAAGTGTTTGAACAGTTGAACAATTTTTACACTATTCAAAACGCATTACCTGTGCATTTCAGTGCACACTGATGCACAACTTTCTTTCTCCAAAAGATCTTTCGCTGCTTGTGTTTCTCAAAATTTTCCACTCTTCTCTACTTATAAACACCTACTGTGTCTACCCACTTTTTGTGCATATCTCCATTGAGTACTAATATGTTTTGGGCGCCCCAGAACCTGACAAGTTCTTACAGCCCTGAACAAAGACCATCCATCTGAATGTGGAGAGATTTAGAAACTTGAAAACTTCATAAACCCTCAACCACTATGCCACCTCCAAACACCTGATTGGGGGTTATGACAGTGGCAGTGGCAGTGACTCCTAAGGCCTGGGAAGGACTCCAAACAGGCCAGAGGTGAGTGCCAAAAAAAACCTTCAAGCCTGCCAGCCTCTGCCGCTCAGCATGCTGGGAACATATCTGTCATAGTTAAAGCAATTATGTTCCCGTCCAGAAGATTTACTGACAGTACAAGAATGCGGCCCGGGAACACTTTGCTTGTGTGAACACGACCTTCCAGTCGATCTAAAAAAAGGACAGACAGCACAGAAAGCAAACACAGGTTACAAAGGAACGATCAGGCACATGTGTAATTACTCGTCCCAGCCTGTTGCACCAAATGCACATGTGCGTGTGGATTTTTACTGGCATAGGCACAATAAACCAGGTAATATCTCCACATGGATCTTCTCAAGGGAAACTGGCATGTTTTCAAGACCCCCACGCAGCGCTGTGGCCGGTAAGAGGGATGGCGCTATTGTGCTGATGGTCTTGTGACGACAGGTGGGCGTGGTCACAAGCCTGTGGAAACAGCCCTGGGGGCAGAACTCGAGAAGCTAGAAGAGTGTGTGTAGCTGCTCTCCTTAGGATGATTTGCAAGGTTTTGTTACACTGACCCCCCACAGTCTCTTAAGATCCAAATGTTAATCTCATCACAATGACTCAATATATGCTTGAAAAAGACCAGCTATTTGCAAATAATTTTCCATTGTAATCATGTAGGTAGTTGGCAATGTATAACTACATTCACATTTAGCAGACAATTTTCTACAAAGTAGTATACAACGCAGAGTAACAAAAGTGCATCAACAACAGATAAAGATTTTTGATGCACAGCTTCTATGTCTGATACCACCATGTTGCCGGTTCACATCCCTTGAGTAGCTCCTCCTTTGTAACAAAAGAGTTGGTTGTTGACTTCAAGAGAGCACGGAGCGACTACTCTCCACTGAACATCAATGGCTCCTCCATGGAGATTGTCAAGAGCACCAAATTCCTTGGTGTTCATCTGGCGGAGGACCTCACCTGGTCCCTTAACACCAACTCCATAGCAAAGAAAGCCCAGCAGCATCTCTACTTTCTGCATAGGTTGAGAAAGGCCCATCTCCCACCCCATCCTCACCACATTCTACAAAGTGACTATCAAGAGCATCCTGAGCAGCTGCATCACTGCCTGGTTTAGTAATTGCATTGTTTTGGATCGCAAGACCTTGCAGCAGATAGCGGGGACAGTTGAGAAGATCATCGGGGTCTCTCTTCCCTCCATCATGGACATTTACACCACACGCTGGATCCGTAAAGCCACCAGCATTACAGAAAACCCCACGCACCCCTCACACAAACTCTTCACCCTCCTGCCATCTGAAAAAAGATATCAAAGCATTCGGGCCTTTTCTTCCCCCAAACCATCTGACTCCTCAGTACTCAGGACTGACACTGGAACTATTGTCCTGTTTTAGAAATTATTCTCTTGTTTTAGTAATTGTTGTAATGTTTAGCACTGTTTACACAAGTCTTGAACACATGCACTTAATGTAGCCTGTGTAATCTGTGTCACTCTGCTGTGTTTTATGTAGCACCATGGTCCTGGACGAACGTTGTTTAGTTTCACTGTATACTGTTGAATACGGTTGAAATGACAATAAAGCCTCTCAGCTTGACTCTTGACTAGCTGCCTATAGAAGTGACATTCAAACAGTAAATAAATAGATAGTTATAGCAGATGGTGTTGGGCTCATTTATGCAGCTGTCAGGAGAGAAGTGGCTCTAAAAGAGACGGTTTTGAGACCATTCTTCAATGTTAAGAGCGATTCAGCAGCTCTGAGGGACAGAGGGAGCTTATTCCACCACACTGGGGCTGAAACTGAGAACCAACAAACTTTCAGTTTTGGACTCCTTGTGAGTAGAATCACCAAGCAGGCAGAAGTGGAGGAGCACAGAGCTCATGCTGGTGACCAGGCCCTATAGGTATCGTGTCTTTATACAGCTGTATTTTTAGAGATGCAATTAACTTTTAGTTCTTCTTGGAAGAGGACAAGGGTATTTACCTAAGATTTTTAGTCAACAATTTTTTAAAAAATTTTCCTTTTAAGCCACTATGCCATCTACTATTTTAACGATATTAAAAGAGGTTAATTCCAAAAACGTTTCAAGTTTCACTCACATGAATTGCTTTTATATCATTACGAAAGTACAATACCTGATTGCGTACTGAGAAAATGCTCAGCTTATCATTATTTTGCCTCTTTGCCGCTGCTTTTACACAAAGGATCTTGTAGCGATACTCTTTTACACAGTAATTCAGATTAGAAATTTCTCAAAGAGACAGCAGCAGGGCTGCTGATCCACTGCACCACCACCATCAGGAAGCAGGTGTGTTTCTAGAAAATCAATTTCCGAGGAACAGCGCTTCCGGCCTGGTTAGTAGGACCGGACTTGAGTAAACTGGTCGCATGCAGTTCCCACAGTTTCTCACAATACTCCACCAGGCCACAGGACACACTAGTAAGGAGCAGGCCACTCCTCCAGCATTTCCTACGGTGACTCAGTGATGTAACAAAACAGGATTTGTAGAGCTGGCAAAGACGGACACGTGTGCACAGAGACGCGCATGCAACACAAAGTCATATCCTGTCTGGCGAGCAGGGAAGGGCTTTAGGAGAGGATGAGGGTCATACGCTTCGGCAAATTTTTATGAACATTCCTCACTGAACTGCTTCTCGCTGTTTCTGGATGTAAGTAGGCAGTAGTGTGGGGAGCAAGAAACTTGTGGGCAGGAAGGTGTGTTGGCTTTTGGGGGATGGGTTTCATTAATCAGCCAGGGCTTTGTTGGTTATGGAAGCCTTCTGCAGCAGATGCCATAGTGGTTAGTATTGCCATTGTGCACTCGAAGGAGAGGAATCTGGAACCCACATTCTGCTGTAGTACCTTTCATCAAAGTACTTACCCTGAATTGACACAGTAGAAATGACCCTGCTGTACAAAATATGTAAATCAATGTAAACAGCTTTGGAGAACAGCATCAGCTAAAAAAGTAAATATGTGTGTTTTGTAAAATAATAGGAAAATATCATAGTTTATCATAACATATCTGCATATTGTGGAGCAGGTATTTATAGTTTCATACAGGAGGCCTCTGGAAAGAACAACAGAAACTTCCGGAATGAATGCTACTGTGCCCATCTAAACGCCTGTATAAGTTTCATAGGAAACCTACTGTCAGTAACCTTTAACCGCAGGGACGACTATTAACCACAGCGGTGACCGTGACCGACACCTACTTCATCGCTTATAAGAAGGAATCACAGGCTTTTGGAGATATCAGCGCTCACTTCACAGATCCTGTCCTCTAACACTGCTCCCAACTACCCCTAACCAAACTTCTCCCAGCCACAACATGGAGAGTGTCTACCATGTTACAGCATATACTCAGGCACCTCATGATGAAAACACAAGTAGGACTGGGGGGCTCTGTGTAACTGGTTTTGTTCATAACTCCACAGTCACAATCAATGTTGGGGGGCAATTGTTAGTGTATTGGTTAGAGACGCTGCTTTTTGATCCAAAGATCAAAAGTTCAAATCCCACCTCCAGCTATAACATCCTTGACCAAAGAACTCCAGTGAAATTACGAAGCTGTACAAATAAGTGAATAATTGAAAGTAGCTTAACATTGTAAGTCACTTTGGAGAAACGAATCAGGTAAATGAATAAATGTAAATAAAGGCTAAATAATACAAACATCCCTTGATTTATTGACTGGTAAGGTTCTTTAAAACCATCTGATACAGCTGCAGTACAATGATTACCACTTTATTTTATGGACTTTATTACCATCCCTAAACATAGCTTGTGTTTGCTCTGCCATAGACAAAGATATGAAAAAAGAGAACACATAGCCTAAAATAATAAAACAATTTGAAAAGGGCCATCTTTTTGAAAATTTGTGAATAAAATGTGCTACTTGAGAAGCCAGTGTCCACATAATGGTTTTAAATTGCTTTTGAATCTAATCCTTTGAGACATACAGTGTCCATAGTGAATTATTTAGTTTAAATTTATTTGTCCTCTTCACTATTCCAAGGCAGCTTACACTGCTGGGGTTATACACTATGCTACTTACACTGATTTACCCATTTATACAGCAGGGTCATTTTTAATGCATCCATTCAATGCTAAAGGTACTACAGCAAGCAGAAGGGCTTTGAGCCCAGGTGACATTTCTAACTACTGTGCTGCATTCTGGCCCACTGCCAACCTGCTTTAACATTTAACATGGTAAAGTACCATTCAGCAGAAAAGAAAACACTAAAGGGTGTACATGAGTGTAGTAATATCCACATTACCTGTGTTACATACAAAGCGTAGATCAGAAGTCACAATCTCACAATCAGAGGAAAACACTGTGACTTCCACCAGGACCACAGGTAAGGTCCATCAGCTCTATACAACCAAAAAGCTAAAGTGAAATTTCAGCAAGTGAACTTCATTGAACGGGGAACACCAAACTTCAAGAACTCGATGTCAATAACAAACATCAACTGTCCACAGCTCTCCACAAAGCTCGCCGCTATAAATTTTTAAAAACCAATGTTAAAGATAATTGACATCAAATATTTATTGAGCTGCTTCAACTGTAAAATTAATGGTACCTCAAGTGGACTTTCCACAAATCCAGAGGCAGCAGACAACAAGGAAGTTACTTGGTATTTCACACAAGTCCAGACAGTCCTCAGCAGTGTCTCGTCCTAAAAAACACAGTAAAATGGTAACTGTTTGCATCAAAAGCAGTCCGTGACCTACATTCTTTGGTTGGCTTTTGCATTTGCACTCTAATCTGTGCTTCCCTAATGGGTCCCATTCCTCGCAGTTGGCAAGTGGCCCAAGAAAGCAACGTATCTCTGCTTTGACAGGAATACCCAGCGTAATGCGATTTCCTACCAGATGTCTTGGCTCTGCTTTGAAAGATAAAATGCACTTTGTCTTCAAAAACTTTCCCTTCTACCAAATTTCCTGAGAATCAATTTGATTCAGAAGAAGCTAGTTCCGCAATAGTCAAACACCTGAATGCGTGACCCAGTGAGTGCACCTTTAGGTTACTGGGGGTGACGTGTTGCTGTAGCCTACCTTTGGTACCCTTGATACCACCAATCCCATTGCTGCATCTCACCATTCTGTCTGATTATTCGATTAGCCACAGCACAAATCTGTAAATGGTTCCAACGTAAAACTGTAAGTTCTATGAAGTCAATTTGGACAAAGGTCTGTTAAATGTAAAAATAATGTAAAAATAATGTAAAAAAAAAAAAGGCTTGGTATTTGCATGACATTCACCGGGGTGGATAACCCAGAATAACCCAGTGCATATGCTGCTGGCTGCTGTCCACAAATGTGATCATATGCAACTCATTCAACTTCAGCAGAGTATGTCGCTGCATTTCTGGCCCGCGGCCTCTGTCTTTTCCAAACAAAGTGGACCAGAGACATGCAACCAGAAATCACAGTTTCGGTGCACAGGGTACATTCAGTAATTTTGTGCAGCTGAGAGAAGGGTAATGGGTAATATTTGGGTAATTTTTCTGTGTGACAAACTGGAGAAAAGAGTCAATACAAAGCAAGCCAAAGCTGCCCTACAGCCCTGGGAACTGCTGCAGAAGAGCTCGGTAAACATGGTGGTTCATTTCTTGATCTAACATGATAACAAAAGAGTTTGCGAAAAAAAAAAAAACAATTGGTTTTCAGTCAACACGCTCATTAGACTTCAGTTTTTCTCTTTTTGTCCGCAGCTAATTTGCCCATTTGAAAGCCCTAGTTGGCAGTACTATATGCAGCATTGTGCGGGTACCCGTGACTGATATCCTTGTCCTCAGCATCTAGATGATCAATATTCGTAATCCTTGAACTCTCTTGTTTGCCTGGATCTCACTGGATGTATGACAAAATCTCATCATTAATACAACTGTTGAAGGTCACACAATGTGAATGAAATGGTACAGAGAAGAAGATCCTTCTGCATATACTGTACATGTTATGTATTTTCTGCAGATATAGAAGCTGCGTGCATTATTTGACAGAATACTGTTTAACTACTTCAACTCAGATTAGAGGCTGAAATCCCTGAACAGCACAGTGTAAATGCAAATAATAATCACGTCCACAGTGATGATGTAAATATTCTCTGAAAGCTGGGTTAGATCCATGTCTTGGCAGTGTGTCTAGGTGCAGATGTTCTGCTGAAGGTCCAAGGAGTGACCAGAGGAGTTACAGCTTTTCCACAATGCCACAGACGGCAAAGAACAGTGACTCAAGAAGCGTAATGCCTAATAACCATGACTTCGAAGAACAACACCTGTTCAAGACAGGGCTGCATTAAAAATGGGATGTGGCCAATGTAACTAAACAAAGCCATTATAACAAAGTTTCGACTCAAGTGCTGTGCGTAAGAAGTCGTTTGTACTGCAGCATGTAAATTTTTTCTGAGAAAAAAACTTTCAGAGTGCAGAGCCTCACCTGTAATGTCCCAAACTACTATTAGAGATTTACAGCTTTTGTACAAACTGCATAGACTGTACGTGTATTGGTAATTCAAAGATTATTTTCTGTGCATGAAAACATGCCACTAAAGTTAAAACAAGCAATCTACAGTTTGAACTGGAACACTGAGTGACATCCCACCAAGTTCAGATTGGACCTGAACCCAGAAATCATGGAAGAAACAATTGCTCTGTCAGACTTAACACGTATAGAAAGCCATGTCTGGAGTTCCTAAAACATCTGTGTTCATCATCTGCTCTGTATAATGTAGTTTTTTGTTGAATAAATATTATAAACTAGATGTAAAGATAATTAGCAAACATTAGAAAGTAAACAACAGGGTTTGGGTTAAAGTTAGGCAACAACTCCAACTTCACTAAAACCAGAATTTAGCACACCCAACCAGAAGCAGACAGCAAAATTTTGCACGTTTGTTAAGAGGTCATATAAAAAAACATCTGATTTTGGCTCTTTAATTCTGTCAGTGGTTCTGTCTATAAATACCATAGGCGTTGTGACTGAGATCCCTTACACTCCCATCTTTAACACCACTAACTGGATTCAAATATTTAATGTTGACTTCTCCAGATAAAGTATTGTGCAAAACACAACACAGATAAAGCGGTCCATACGTTGGGTACGTTTAAAAACGTGTTTGCTGGCGTTTGCTGGAGTTCTGTACTTACTGTACTCAGAGAAGCCCACTTTCCCCACAGGTCACACAGCAGAGGCAGAAGAACAAGATAAAGAACGGTTGTGATGAGTCCTCAGATCAGCTTTTGGATGAAACGACAGCAACACCTTGATCCCTGAAGTGCTGTTCGGTCTGTGGAGTAACGTTTAAATATGGTAACTGCATTAGTGCGCCTTGTGCAACTTCTATTTTAACAGTAAAGACTGCACTCACATACCACACTCTCTCTCTCTCTCTCTCGCTCTCTCTCTCTCTCTCTCTCTCTCTCTCTCTCGACACACATACACACTCGCTCACTTTTCCTCCCTCAGTTCAGTTCTAGTTTTACAGAAATGATGAATTTGCCTAAGCACCAAAGTTTATGCAGACATGTAAATGCATACAAAAACAAACCATTTGGCTATGCAAAGTGAAAATGTGATTTTCCAAATGTGATCCTTTCCAAATGAACCCCAATTTGCTGTAATTTCATAATTATCAATTATATCATCCTGGTTTAAACAATACAGGGATTCTTCCTGTTTAATCACCTTAACTCTCACCATAAAGTTCTCGTTCAAAGTCACGTTGTCACAAGTCTGGGCTCCATCAGCGACCAACTGGGCTCAAGAAACATTTAGGGTGTGAGGCCAACACATCACGCTTGATGACAGATGGCAGAGGGATGGTCAACCTGTCAGGCTCTGACTAAAACCACCCAAGCCTCAACCACATTCACATTTTAAAAAACCCCTCCAGCAATGACACGCACAGTGTGAACTAGGTGTGAACACATTTCACGGGCTGTTTTCTGGCACTAATCACCACAGCGGCTGTGGTATAAGATGAATAGGCTATAAATACCACATACGTATACAACACATGCCAACATATCTGCCAAATGTGAGCAAGGAAAATAATAAAGAAGCTACTCTATTGTTCACAACAGGACGCATTACTGAACAACACACCCTACTTTATTCCTTTCTTATTTTATTTACTCATTTACATTTATTTATTTAGCAGAAGCTTTTCTCCAAAGCGACTTCCAATGGATATTATGTACTGCTATCAGCCCACACACCTTATTCACCGTGGTGACTTACACTGCTAGATTCACTCCTTACAATGGGTCACTCATCCATACATCAGTGAAACACACTCTCTCTCTGTCACTCACACACTGGGGGGAACCCAAACAGAATATCTTTGGAGTGTGTAAGGAAACCAGAGCACTCAGAGGAAACCCACACAGACATGGGGAGAACATGCAAACTCCACACAGACTGAGCAGGGATCTGATTCTCATTTATCTGACTCTTATCCAAAGCATCCTGCCATGTTGGGTTTGTACGCTAAGGTACTTAAAAGACTTTCCCATTTATACAGCTGGGCAATTTTTACTCTATCTGTTCAGAGTAAGTACCACAATCAAGAGTACTACAGTAGGAGTGGGGACTTGAACCCAGTTCTTTTGATTGTAAGCTAGTGTCTCTGAATAGTGCTCCACTGGTTGCTTTGTTCACACAAGTATATTCATTCAAGTACATTCACATGTTTTCACATATATTGTGCTTGGCTGACCTTAGACTGGGAGTGTGACCAACACCATATCTGCAGGCCAATTTTCTGCTTGTCAGTTTCCACATTTAGGGTCCTCTCCAGTTTATCGACTTCAAATCAGATAAGCCTGATTAAATTCAACAAAGCACATCAAGAGGATTCATTTTGCCGCATTGTTGAACTCTGTTGTCACATCGGGTTTGACTAATGCAAACACACAGTCACTTTTTATCTTAGGTTTTGATTTAACTAACAGACTTTTTCCTTTCAAACAGTATATCTTCCCTTCCTGCCCCACCTCTATAACCCACGCAGTGTCACTGGCCCTGCTCACCTTTGTAAGCTTTGCAGAGGAACATGTTATGAAACATTCCTCTAAAAAAGATTAGTAATTCACTGAGGCAATCAAGAGCGCATTCAGTCACAATTCTTTTTGTTCGGCAAGTAGCTGCATGTTATTTGTGTTCCGATAAAGATCAGTATCTAGGAGCATAAGAAGAGACAAATTGACACTGATCCAAACATACCCATCAAAGCACTCAGGACACAATAACAACATACATTGATACTGATTATCCGCCATCTCCTGCTGGACAGCTTGTGATGTAATATTTCCAGAACTAAACTCTTTACCTGGTGGTTGTGGGTATGTATCACTAGTGGGACTCTACTGTCACTTAACTGGAGTAGAGAAAAAAAAAAAAACACACACACACTTTCAGAACCACTTGTCCCATACAGGGTCATAGGGAACCAGAGCCTACCCGGTAACACAGGGCATAAGGCCAGAGAGGGAGGGGACACACCCAGGACAGGACACCCATCCGCCACAAGGCACCCCAAGCGGGACTCGAACCCCAGACCCACCAGAGAGCAGGACTGTGGTTCAACCCACTGCGTCACTGCACCCCCCTTAGAAAAAAACAGTTTGCTTAATTTCATATAATACATGGAGCAAAGTTCTGAAAAAATGGCAAGTGGAGAAAATTTTACCATTTTAGGTTATCTAAGTGCAACTTGTGTCATACTGTAGTCATGCAGCAGTAATGTGTAAATAATCTCAAAATCTGGAATTACTGCCGTTATTTGACATATGTAAACATCATCACCTGCATTCTGTGGGAGATTGTGCAAAACACATCCTCAGCATTGATTTCAACCAACACATTTGCATGTTTCCCTTCTTTTCCCTCTATTATTCATTTACTATAAGTATTACAATCTCTTTGTATGCACAGCGGGTTTGACTGGGTCCTGCTCTCTGGTGAGGCTGGGGTTTCAGTCCCGCTTAGGGTGCCTTGCGATGCACTGGCGTCCCGTCTAGGGTGTGTCCCCCTCCCCTGCCAGCCTTATGCCCTGCGTTGCCGGGTTAGGCTCCGGTTTGCCGCGACCCCGCTTGGGACAAATAGTTTCAGACTATGTATGGCTTTGCTGTTTGGTTTTATTGATATTTTATTCTTTTAGTTAATTGCAAAACTGTTTCTTGTACTGTTGTACCCTGTACAGACTTCTTCTTCCTCTAAATTGCTTTGAGAGGCTGCTTTTTTAATTTTTTTTTTTTTTTTTTTTTACTGCTACCACAATTGTTATTTCACAGATAAGTGACTTTAAAGTCATCTTGGTTTTCTGACGATGCTCTTATATAGCAGTGAATGGGTGTCCACTGCCCTTGATTGTGTGTACATTCTGAGAGGACAACGACTATAATTTGCATTTGTACAACACCTTTCTAAACCACTGGGAACTGAGCTAACTGAGTTGTGGCTTCCAGCAGCAAAACAAGTCTCTTCATGCATGGTAAGGCTTGGCTGTAAACTTGATAATAATTTCGTTTCAAAAAACAACTTTGTTAGAGAAAATCTCTCCATTGCATCTATGGCCCAGGTTTCTGTTTGGTCCACTGGAAAGTGCCCTACCTACTGGTCAGACACAAATACCCATGTTCCTCAAAGACCTTCCAATGTAGGCGCTGTCTGAACTGTGGGTGCGAGACTGTCCTGTGTGGAGGTATTGTGGTGCAAGTCCCAAAGGTCACATCCTCAACCAGGAATGAACACCTCCCATGTTACCCTCAAAGTCCTTACATCATTCTCCTGTAAAGCCAAACCTTGCGTACGTTTTTCCTGGAACGACTGTTTCATGGCTCAGTTCTTCAGAACATTGTCCTGTGAGATGATCCGACCTAAACACTGAGCTAATTCTTGCTTGGGAAGAAAAAAACTTTGCCATAGTTTTTCATTAGATATTTATTCCTCAGAAATTAGGAATTTCTTCTGTCACTGCGGTTTCTGGAAGTGTCCTCAGACAAGGAAAGGGATACAGGCATAACAAAGGCCCTCCAGTGCACAAGCCAGCCTTAATTTGTCCCTTCATCACTTGTATATAAATCTATTGAATTCTGTTTCTTATTATTCTTAATATTGCATAGTTGCCCCAATACTTGAGTATAAGTTAGGTTGCTACACAATTAGCTGTGACATATTAGCGAAGAAAGCCTAAACTGGACAAAGACATCAATCTAAGCAAAATATGAGTAACTGAAATTAAATAAAAAATTACGAGTTGCTATTAGTTAATAGAATCATTATTACTATTACAAATTAATTAATTAATTAACTAACTAAGTATTAGTAACTAACTAATTGATATTTACCAGGGGGATTTTCACTTGTTTGTAGCAGTATACAATAAAATACACACAGCAATGCGATAGATAGATAGATAGATAGATAGATAGATAGATAGATAGATAGATAGATAGATAGATAGGAAAATGAAATAAACAGTACAGTGTGGTTGAAGTAGCACCACCTTACTACACTTCAACATTTCTGTAAGTATAAGTTTGACAATGAGGAAAATTATTCGTACAGAGCATCAACATTGCGGTGGTTCTCCGTATAAATATTAAAAAAGAATATCAAGAGCCACAGAAATGTCAGTTTGAACGTTTTAAACGTATTTAACTCCTGGAATGCCAAAAGAGTACCGCCGCGTGCACCGCTACCGGTCTCGCGCCTTCCCGCAGCTCATTGGCGCCATCTTGACCTCGCTCACGGCATTGATCCGCAAACCAATGGGACCGTGTGCGCGAGCGACCAGAGGCCATCCGCACGTCTCGTCTTAAGGGGAATATTTTATATTTCAAGAAACGTAAAATAGGACTCGAAATTCGACAGACAGCTACGTGCGCGTATCTTGTTTTCCTTTGAACTCGCTTTCTTTTTTCCCGCGCATATCCATGAACACCGCAGTCATGAGAAATCTTGAAACGAGGACCCGCTTCCCGTTTCCTTGTTGATACAAAATATTATTTGCATAATATAACTCAAGACAGTTATATCAGCTCAAACGTTGGGTTTACCTCTGGGGAAAACATGGCAAACTAATAAGAAACCATACATTTTTACATTAATATTAAATGTTTTGGCATATGTGAAAATTTACCTTAGGTATTAAAATCAGTATTGTCATCTGCGTGTATGAACACTTAAGGTTGAACTAGACTGTGTTAATTCAATCTATTACAGCATTTAATTAGCTGTACAGCAAATACTGACGTCGGTATGTAAAGTAAGTGAATTTGATAATTTAAATACTTTTACATTCACATTACATTTACATTTATTAATTTAGCAGACGCTTTTCTCCAACTACACTTCAGATAACCAAACAAAAAGTGCATTGCATCAACAGAAGGAAATTCATTATTATTATTATTATTATTATTATTATTATTATCGTTGAGTACTTTTATTATGCAAGAATTAGGTGGTTATTTTTGTGAATGATGTCTTTCCCTGTTTTTTTTAACGAAGCACTCACTTGTACCTGAAGCAAATTATGAGGTTTAATGTTTTATACTTTACTGAATTATCTATGAATGTCTAGGGGCAGCAGGTGGTATAGTGGTTAAAGGCTTTTCCTTGCAATCAAAGGAGCTGGGTTCAAATCTCTTTTCCTGCTGTAATATACTTAATCAAGGGTGACAGAGTGAAACTTACAGAGCAGTGTAAATGGGTGAATCCCCTGTAAGTAGCTGAGCATACAGACCTGATATTGTAAGTCACCTCAGAGAAAAGCATTAGCTGAATGACTAAAATAGTAACAATCAAAACATAATTTAGATTAAGTGCCTTGATCATGGGTACAAGAGCAAAACTACACCTTGGAATTAAGCTATCAAACATCTGTTACCAATTGCTCTGGGCAGCATGGTGGCACAGCGAGTAGCACTGCTGTCTTACAGTGCCTGTGTGGTGCAAGAGAATATGGGTTTGATCCCTGCTTAGTATGTGTGGAGTTTGCATGTTCTCCCCGTGTTGGCATAGGTTTTCTCTCAGAGTCCAAAAGACATGCTGTTCAGGTTCCCCCGTAGTGTGTGAGTTTCACGGACAGAGTGTGTTTCACTGATGTATGCATGAGTGACCCGTTGTAAGTAGTGTATCTAGCAGTGTAAGTCACCATGGTGAATAAGGTGTGTGGGCTAGTAACACTACATAGTAACCATTCATTATAAATTGCTTTGGGGAAAAGTGTCTGCTAAGTGAATAAATGTAAATAAGGTCTGGAACCCCTACATCACATGTGCTTAGTGAAGCTGAACTATGGATGAGAACTGTGTAGTCTGATCGATCAAAGACATGAGTAGAAATGTTTCTACATCATATCCTGGTGAGGTTGAGCCATGCATTTTGTCTACTCCAGAGGACATATGTTTTTTAAGCCTTATTCCCTAAATTGTACAATCTACAATGCTGAATCTTAATATGCCTTACAGAGGATATTCTATGCCTTTAAATAGTACCACATGTTTTGGGGTAGGGCTTGCATAAGTTCCTAGAAATCTTAGAAATTTCTCCACAAAACTTTTTCTCTTGAGTTTTAGGCGGATATAGCATGAAAATTTGCAATTCGTCCCTCCAGAAGGAAGCCTGAATGAGACTAGGACGCACATATTAGATTTAAGTATGGGGTGGGGAAATTCACTCACATTGGCTACCCAATTAAGCAGCAACTGTCATATGGTAAGCTCACTGTGTACCTTGGGTAAAATAGGGTAAAATGACAGTTTTTGAGTTTTTTTTTTTATTTGTTTTTGTCTTGCGGTGCAATTAAAGAGCCACAAAGAATCAGCTGCTGCCAAGAGGGAAGCAACACTGAAAGTAATCAATAGAGCATAGCTGCTGTCTGGGTGCTGTAATGGTAGTTGATGGTTATTTTTTTCCTGCAAATGGTACCCAGTCGGCGTTTAGGTTGTGGGGAAAAAAGAGCATTTTTATGAGGGTTATTCATCACTTTATGAGAGCGTCCTTCCAGGAAGGCTGAGGGGTTGAAGGAAGAATTATGTTTTCAAAATGAGACCCATGGAGACTGTGACTACTGTAACTGCACCGTGCAGTAAAAGTAAACAGGCGGGAAAAAAAACAACATGGCACTTAAAGTTTCATTGTGCTCCCCCACCCTGAATTCTGTCAGCACTAAAGGGGGTAGGAACACAGCCCTGTTCACAGTCGCTTTCATATTTCATACCCCTGGGACGTTTTAGTGAAGATGAAGCTATTTCTGCAGCCCATGTTGTTACATATATAATATTTCTGTAGGTCTCATGCAGAGTCTGTTCTCCATTTAAATATCTATGGGACAGTAAAGGAACAGGGAAGTAGTTTTACTACATCTATAAATCACACTTGGTCCTGCAATGGAGAGACAAAACAATCGTTTTGCTTTTGAAAATGTGACTATGAACAGGTTACGGGGTTACAGGAAAAAGTCTGGCCTCCTATGCCTTACATGCACTGATTAGTACTGATTATTCTTAATAAATCCATCCAAACCATTCAATTTTCAGTTATTCAGCTGCTGTGGACTGTTAATCACTAATTAATTGATTAAAATGAACAAAGTTACTATTAACTAGTTTCTCTGACATTTTTCTTCATAGCAAAAAAGTGTTAGGTTCACACATTTAAGCTACCTAGGATTATTTACTCAGTTGTACATCTTGGTCATTTTTACTCTATCAGTTCAGGATAAGTACCTTGATCAAGGGCACTACAGCAGGAGGTAGAATTCAGACCCAGATCCTTTGAGTGCAAGGTGACGTCTCTAACCACTACGTCACCTGTTGCCAGTCAAATATTATCACATATTTCTGAACCTTTTATAACAATAAGAAGAACCTCTGAGCTTCAGTACTTGACATGAATCTTCAACTGTTTTTCAAACTGTTTAACACACAGGAATCAATATTACTCCTTAATCTTTTGTTACTAGTTATTGTTAATCAGCTGGATTATATTAATTACAGAAGATATGTTCAGTCACACCTTTTTAACAGAAGTCACATTCTAGTCATTTATCCCTCTAACCTTTTGAATTCAGCATGATGTTAAACAGGTTATTTTTGTTTGACGTGCTGGAAAGAGAAGTGTGAGTTCAACACGCTGGAATCGAAGCGGGACCCTTCTTTCTCCCAAATGTTTGCAGGAAAACGATTAACGCACAGATAGAACATATTACAGGAAAGAGGACAGTGAAGTCACCTCCCCATTCAGCAAATAAAAACGGACACGAATCTGAAGCATGATGGTACTTTTCTGTCAGGGGCCCAGAATCCTTTTATAGAGGACAACAAAAGCTATGCTCTTGTGCATGAGCACCTCGTGTAGCGTACACGTGACTCGCTGTCCTTTCGAGGGTGGCCATCTCTGGGACCCAGAGCGCTCTCTAGAATGACCCCCGGGTAAACTGTGGAGATGGGGGGGTGAACAATGGTAACCTTTTCACATAACCCGGTAGCAGGGCTTGGAAAAGTGGGGCGCTCCGAGAGCCGGTGCTCTATGAATGGGCCCTTGGGGGCCCATGATTGACAGCTGAATTACTGTGGTGCTCCTGGAAAAGCGTGCTCCGGACTAAGGCCTGTTCTTGTTCACGTCCCCAATTCCCCTCCCCCCTCAGCCCAACCCCTTAACCCCACAGCACAATCAGTACTCTGGGAGGTCTGGGTCATTGTCCCACGGCCAAGAAAGGGGCGGGGTGGAGGGTGGCCGAGGACGCCTCTTTACAAACTCGGGTGCACACGGTGCCCTGGCAAACCATCTGAATGAAGATGTCACAGGAGGGTGAAGAGCATGTGAGGTTTCGCAGAGGTCTTAGACAGAGCAAGAGACAGACACAGTGACACGCCAGCATGGAATCAGAATGTACCACGCATATGTTTACTGTTTACCCTGCAAGTAGCTGGCTGGGACATGACACTTTGATGTGTTTAAATTTTTTTGTCGGTAGAATTATAAAAAGGACAACAAGTTAGCACTGGTGCCTCACGGCTTCTGGCCTGTTGGCACAAGGTTCAAATCCAGCTACATCTGTGTGGAGTTTTTGTGTTCGCTCCCACAGTCCAAATATGTTTGAGGTGGACTGATGGCACTAAATTGCCCTTTCTGTGAGTATGTGTGATTCCCAGTGATGGAGTGGCACTGTGTTCAGCATGTACCCTCCTTAGCCCTGTACCCTCTACTTCTACAATAGTCTCTGGACCACCATGATCCTCACATGGACAAGTGGTTAATGACAATGAGTAAGTGACTACAGTATATGTACAGTACTATATACTGCATATACTATGTATTTGTGCATATACTTATATTTACTGTTTTTAATGATGTGTGTATGCATATGTGCATATATAAAGATCTAAGAATCATGAGTATTAAAAAAAAAAAACTTTCAGAAAAATAATTTAGAAAAGCACAAATATCAGTAAACCGTCCCATTTCATAAATTATACCCACTGATGATCC
This sequence comes from Scleropages formosus, assembly GCF_900964775.1. Taxonomy (NCBI): domain Eukaryota; kingdom Metazoa; phylum Chordata; class Actinopteri; order Osteoglossiformes; family Osteoglossidae; genus Scleropages; species Scleropages formosus. Next base: position 35,766 of record NW_021641052.1, on the reverse strand, counting down.
TAGTTGAAGGTGTATGCGCAACTGCAAAGCCCTCCAGAAGGTTGAAACGCAGATGTCATCCGGTCTCCAACTCCCGCTGCCCTACCATCACGCAGATGATCCATGCTTCCTTCCTCGACTGCTCTGGCGTCTGCTCCTGTGGCCTGACTGCGCACACGGGGGGTTACACTGGGCCAGCAGTGTCTGCCAGAGCCTGTGGCCTTTACACACCTGCTTGGGACACAGCCCAGGGGTCAGTCTGCTGCGCTTATCTGTAACGACACACATGATGAATGGCGCAAAAGTGCTGATATCATGGATTGTTCTGGTTTCGCTGGAGAGGATCAAGCAGACCGTGGCCAACAGGTGAGGCGAAACTCCTTTACGATGTCTGTGCTGCATCGAAACACAGATGAAGAACAGTCTTGATAGCGTGTAAATGTGTGCATCACTAAAGGAATTTATACTCATCCTAGTAACAGGGTTAATTTGCTCTGTGAAGTTAATTCATTAGGTGACTTCCTGATGTGAGGGGCCCCGACTACCATTGTTTCTTATAGGGAAAAAAAAAATTGGTTTCTGGATGAAAACTATGTCACCCCACCAACATCAACAACTGCTTGTCCTGGCAAGCCAGAGCCTATCCCAGAAACACAGGGCTCAAGGGGGAGGGGATACACCCTGGAGGGGATGCCAGTCCATCACAAGGCACCCCAAGCAGGACTCAAACCCCAGACCCACCACACAGCAGGCGCCGGCTAAACCGGCTATGCCACCACACCCTCCAACTATGTCACCTAAAACTAATTTTAAAAAAGTACAAATTTAAAAGGTATTTTTGCCCATGGCAACAATAACATATGTTTTTAAATATTTCATAATCAGAAATTATTTCTAGCTTGTCTTTCAATGTCACTGATTATCAATGATGGGGGGCGCAGTGGCGCAGTGGGTTGGACCAGGTCCTGCTCTCCAGTGGGTCTGGGGTTCGAGTCCCGCTTGGGGTGCCTTGTGGCGGACTGGTGTCCCGTTCTGGGTGTGTCCCCTCCCCCTCCGGCCTTACGCCCTGTGTTACCGGGTAGGCTCCGGTTCCCCGCGACCCCGTCTGGGACAAATGGTTCTGAAAATGTGTGTGTGTGTGTGTGATTATCAATGACCGCCTGTCCAGTGTAAGGTCATGGATGTCAGGATGAAAAAACAACTGCAGAACTTTTCTCCATTGAGGGAACTGGTGTCTTTTTCAAGCCTCCTTTTATGTCATTTTATCTTCTTTAAACATTAGTGCATTTTAAGAAAACTGAAGATCTAGGAAATATTTTGAAAAAATGCTTTACCAGTGAATGTTCAGCTTTTTCCTTTTTTAGATTTACATTACATTTATTGATTTAGCAGATGCTTTTCTCCAAAGTGACATACTGTACATCTCAGAGAAAAATACAAAAAAAATAAAGAAAATTAGAGAATAAGAGAATAAAAGAAAATTAGAAAATTAGAAAAAATTAGAGAAAACTTGCATCAACAGAAGAGATTTGGATTCAGATACGTGACTAGAGTACAGTTAATTTGTCACATTCCACTATATGAACCAGTATATATTACGAGTTGCTACTTAAAGGCTTCTCCGTTATTGAACAAATGTTATTTTAAAAAAGTATTAAACAGTAACAAATTTATCATACACTTCGGAGATCAGGGGAGAAACTGAGTCCAAAAAATATGAGACACTTCTTAAATGTAGAAAGAGATTCAGCAGTTCTGAGTGAGAGAGGGAGATCATTCCGCTAGACTGGAGCCAGATCTGAAAGCCTTTGTGTTTTTGATTTTAGACCTTTTGTGCATAGAATCACCAAGTGGGTAAAGATGGAGGATTGGGGTGTAGCGAGTGATCAGGTCTTGTAGATATCAGAGTGCAGATCCACTGATGGTTTTGTAGACTTTAACCAGAGTCTTGAATTAGATCCCAACAGAAGCCAATGCAGAAAGACAAGAAACGGGAGATAAATGGGTACACTTTTCCAGGTCAAACACATCTTGTGCAGCAGTGTTCTGTATTAGCTGGAGAGGTCTGATGGCAGAGGCTAGAAGACCAAACAGGAGAGAGCTGCAGTAGTCCAGGCAGGATGTTATGCAGGATGTATCTGCAGGACTGAGTTGTGGTTTCGGTACGCTTGAGCTCAGTTGATGAGGTAGGCAAAATCAGCAAGTTGTCCAGTTTGACAGATAGTACTTGACAGGAAGACAGACCAGTTGGGGGATGTGTTGTAAGTGGTAATCAGACATCCACGCTGAGATGTCTGAGAGGCAGGTGGCAAGGTGCAAGGAAACATCTGTAGCTCCAGGCAGAAAGGTGAAGAAGAGTTGGGTATCACCATCATAACAGTGGTAAGAGACTCCATGGAAGTCGATGACAGAACCGAGGGAAGAGGTATAGATTGAGAAGATTGGTGGCCCAGCACCAAGCCTTATAGGATGCCAGTTGAAAGAGACTGAAGGGATGATCGGGAGCCCCATGAAACCACTAGGCAAGATCTACTTGATAGGTAGGACCCAAACCATCTCAGTGCAGTTCCTTTGATGCCAAGCTGTCGGGTGCTTGGGAGCATTGAAAGCTGGAGACAGGTCGAGAAGGCTGAGGATCGAGGAGAGGGAAGCTGCTCCAGCTGACTGGAGAGCATCTGATACTGTGAGGACAGTTGTCTCTGTGGAATGTCCAGCTTTAAATCCAGACTGATACCCGTCAAGGAGATCTTTCTGCATGAGGAATACAGACAGCTGATCACAGACTGCCAGTTCCAGAGTTTTTGACAGGAAAGGGAGGAGGGAGTCTGGCTTGTAGTTCTGGACTGAGTCTGAATCCAGAGAGGGTTTCTTTAACTGTGATGAAATGAGGGTAGTTTTGAAGGTGGAGGTGAAGCCAGAGAAGTGCGAGCAGTTGATGATCTTGAAGATAAAAGAGATAAGTTGTGAGGAAGTGTCCTGTGAGAGAAGCAAAGGGATCGGACCAAGGGAGCAGATAGTGGCTCTGTGTCACAGGAGAAGGTCAAACAGTTCAGTTTCTGGCAGGGGATTAAATCCATAGAATGTGACTTTTCAGAGAGGTCTAGCATCATCACAGCAGGTGCACGACAAGAACTTGATGGAGTTGACTGTCTTTAAAGGCAAAATCGTCAGTGGTGAGAGAGTAAGCAAGAGGTAGAGGAGGAGGAGGGCAGAATGGGTATGAGATGGTGGAGAAGAGTCTGTGTGGATTGTTATTTGCAGACTATAGTTTATTGTTGAAGAAGGTGGTCTTAGCTCAATAAACAGCAGAGTAAAAGTTGCTAGGAGTTTCTGGGAAATTTTCAGGTCTATGAGAGTCTTCTTAACTAATAACACATTGATATTAAAAAGCTCCTTTTCTGCTGCATAGTCTGTGTTTTACAATGGGTAAAGCTTTAGGTAAAGGTGAGCTTTACAATGCTCTCTTTTACTCGATTTAAGCAGGATTTTTGAACTAGGCAGACACTATTAAAGCCATCAGGCAGTTCCATGGCAGCTTTTATGGACTTTATTGTTTTATCTTGATGAATGTGTTTTGCCCCAGAAGTTCTATCCCTGTTGTTCTTCTACAGTATTGATCTGTCCTGTTTCATAAATGAAACCCACTGATGATCCTAGCTGAAGGTGTGTGAGTGTCTGAGTTGCTGTCTGATTCATTCCACCTATTGCACTGTCTGCATCTCTTAGTTGAAACAGCCACTGGTATTTTTATGTAAACTTTCTCCGTTAACTTTTTTTCCATTTCTTCTGAAAGAAAAAATGACAGAGTAATGCCATCGTTACTGAATCATAAACCAGTTCATTAAAAAGAGAGTGTATTGTCTGGTAAGCTACTGTAGTGGTGAGTCCCTTGTATGAGGACTGAGTGTGTCTAAAAGTGTTGGTATTTGGTAATGGGCACCTCTAAATTATTTTCTTTATTGAAAAAGGGACATCTCTTAACTAAGATGTTTTGTACCTGAGTGTTGACTTACTCATCCTATAAACTTTTGCAATGTTAATTTGATTATTGACCACCAACATTCAGGAACACCAGACACAAGCCATAAACATTGTGGAAGTGAGTTGAATTAAGGCGGTCCCACAGTCTTCTGATCGTGTGCTCTTTATTGTATTTTATTTGCATGAGAAAGCACGGGTCACATTCCCTCTACTGCAAGCCGAAAATCTGGAACATAAACAAAGAAACAATTTCTTTGGAAATTGATAAGTCAAGAACAAGGACATATGTGCCACGCCCACATCGCCAAGTCAGCGCGGCACACCTGGGGCGCGGCGCAGACTGACGCATTTAAGGCAGCGTCAGAGCAGGGACTGACGTGGAACTTTGTTCAACCTTGTTACTCGTGACCTGCTATTGCTTATCTCCTTCCTGATCCCTTGGTCCTGCTCCAGTCCCCTCTTCCTAGTCCTAGTGCCTCCCTATGATCTTCAACCTTTTGCTTGTGCACCGACCTTGTCTTCTGAATTGCCCCTCGGAGACCTTTAGCCTGTCCTACGATGCCGCCTCTTGGATTTTCCTGAATAAAGCACTTTTTCCGCTCCGCGCTTGGGTCCGCCACTTCCTTCCGGAACCGGCCATGACAGTATGAGGACGCCTGTTGAAAATATTTCAGCTAATTATAGGATCTGTATAACCATGACCATGACTTGGTAATGATGGATGGATGGATGGCCCGATGGATGGACAGACAGATGGATGGATGATTCATTTAAGAGCTGAAATATTCAATTAAACATCTTTTTACCTCTTGCTGCGTGTTGAAAAGCAGCTGCCATTTCCATAATGAACTCAGCCTTTAAATCCCCCTTTGATAAGCAGCCCTGCCTCAGTTAAGGGGGTCGGGAACAAAGATGGATCTTCATGTGGTCCCGCCCTTTGCTCCACAAAGGACGTGGTACGTAACATGTTCGCTCAGGTTGGGAGTCTAAAAGGAGGGGGAAGAGTGTATCAAAATGCTGTTGACAGCGCTGCGCAGCCCAGGGTGTCATCAGCAAATAAACACTGTCATTTTTATCCCCCAGCACCCCCAGCACACCATCCCAGCAGCACCCTAAGCCTCCGGCAGTTGCTGACAGCAACGTTACTGTATTTCCTCGTCCCTGACAGCTGCAACATAGCAGGCCAACAGCACCCAATACCTCCAAAGGGATGTGGGAGATGCTGAGAAAACTGCTTCCTGTCTCCTTCAGCCCCACTGCAATCCCTTGTGGCCTTAGCTCAACCTGGATTCACACTACAACCTACCAGCCGTTCCATTTTTCCCGTAAACACTTGTGACGCCACTACACCGCATGCTGCCCCCCGACAAGAACACTCTTACCTGTTTACATGTATGTAAAGCATCTCAGTGTGTCTAATGCTCAGTAAGCAGGGCCGCCATGGAGAACCTGCTCCCTGAAGCGACTTTCCTCAAACCGATACAGTAAAAATTACCCAGCTGTGGGTAAATCAATGAAAGTCACTTTGGAGAAAAGCATCTGATAGTTAATATTAAAATCTAATAAAGAAATGTACCGTAACTTCACTCCACAGTCTCACTGTGGGAGGTGGGGGGAGGCAGCCATGTGGAGGCACTCAACTGGGTCCTTACACAAAATTAACAGTGGGGGGTAAAATCAAAGCTTCCTTGGCATCACATAGAGCACACATACACATATACAGTATATATTATACTATATACATACTAGATATACTTTACAGGCTGGTATCTCTTGCACAAGGTCCTGTACTAGAGTAGTAAAATGATAAGTCTAAGATGTGTAAAGCCATTCGAGTGAAAGTATTTATGATACAGCTCCCCTGACCCTGTCAATCATCTGCTCACACACACACACACACACACACACACACACACACACACACACCCCAACTTTACCCCTCTGCTACATGTACTGTACATGTCTCCTGGTGCTGTGCAGTATCATCCTGCTCCAGGGCCTCTGAAAGCCTAATTGGATTTAATTGGCACTAACAAGGAGGAGGTGACCTCCCCCCACACGCACAGGTCAGTGTGGACAGTCCATGTCCCAGACAGTCGTCCCATCACTGGCTTCATCATTGATGTGACAGTGCTGAGCCAAGAATCTCTCCGCAGAGTGTCACGGCGGCCAATTTGTCACTCCCATTAGCTCCTCCCCCTGCAGTGATGCCTGGGACCAGAGACTGATCCCGCACTGGGGGGCAGAGGGCAGAGAGGGGACTCGTCTTAATCCTGATCAGCTGAAGGGACAGGACTTTGCCTGAGGGACTGAAGATCCCTAATCGGTGGTAATTGGAAAGCAAGGCATGCACGCGTGTTTCTCATGACAGCGTGTGCGTTAATTACGAAATGACTGGGCTTGCGGGCGCCACGCTCCTGTTGGTGAAACCTGCTGAAATGAGGACCTGTCATTCTTCATCTGCAGCCTGCACTTCACCCTCAGCTCCATATTGTCACACAGGGAGGCAAAGATTTAGTGATGGAAATCCACAGAGATCAACATTTCACAGCCTCACACACACGTATGTATTTACACATGTATGACACTTTCCTTAAAAGCCCCTTACACTCATTTCCCCATTTATGCAGCTGAGTAACTTTTACTGGAACAACTAAAGATATGTACCTTGATCAAGGGTGCCACAGCAGAAGGTAAGGTTTGAACCTGCAACAGCAGCTCTAACTGCTATGCCACCTGCTGTTCCTCTTCAAGCACAGTGGCTTGGCAGGTGGCACTGGTCCTCACAATACCTGGGCTCTACATTCAGCTGTAGGCCTGAATCCAGCTCAATCTGTGTGGAATTTGTATGCCCCCCAATTTGTGTTAGTATCCTCTTAGTGCTCTGGTTTCCTCCCCCTGCCCAAAGCCTCTGGTAAACTGATGATACTAAATTGGGTGGCACGATACCACAGCAAGTAGCGCTGCTGTCTCACAGCACCTGGGTTGTGCAAGAGGATGTGGGTTTGAACCCCACTTAGTCTGTGTGGAGTTTGCAAGTTCTCCCTGTGTCTGCATGGGTTTCCTCCAGCCCAAAGACATGCTGTTCTGGTAGATTGGTGACCTTAAGTCATCCATAGTGTGTGAGTGACACAGAGAGTGTGTCCCACTGATATATGGATGAGTGACCCATTGTAAGTAGTGTATCTAGCAGTGTAAGTCACCGTGGTGAATAAGATGTGTGGGCTGATAACACTGCATGGAGTTCTTTGGAAGTCGCTTTGGAGAAAAGCATCTGCTAAATGAAGTAACGTAAATTGCCCATAGTGTGCGTGATGGCCCTGGTATGGACTTGCCTCCTGTCTAGGGTGTACCCTGCCTCATGCTCTGTGCTGCCAGGATAGACTCTGGACCACTGTGACCATGCACTGGACTAGTTGCTGTTGATAATTGTTGGATGACTGATGCAGAAATGTTTTGTTATTCATACTCAGTTTCAGCAAAATTTAAGGTGGTTAATTACTTCTATTTGCATGGTTTCAGTCAGATGTGAGAGACCCCAGAATTTCAAAGACATTTTTTTGGTCTTCACCTCAGGAGGACACAGGGAATTTTGGAAAATCAACATTCACTGCTAGAAGGTTGTTTGTGAAAAATTACCCCCCAGAGGGGGGTGTGAAGTGCGGCAGTGACCTAGAGTTCCGTGGTTTCTTCACACCCCTGGTGATTACAGTCTGTGCTAAACCCTGTGAAAGCACTGAGGTAAAATGAGGGGGACCGCAGTAGACTTCTAGAACGCTTCAGTCCAACAATGTTTATAAACAATATAAGGAATTCAGGCCATTGTGAAGAGATGAAGTGATATGAATTTACACACTGCCGCTAGCGTACATAAGGCAGCTTATATTATGAAGGGGAAAAAAGAAGTTTTCCAAGAAAGATTACAAAAAAATGAGTGACACCTTCTAGGACGTAGACTGGAAAAAATGCTAAACACTTTGGTCGGCACAAACCAAGCAGAAGGTAGTAATGTGGTGTGTTTAACTTTACTGAAGCCACTATTTCTGTACAGTAACTCACGTCGCCTCTGGTGATTCCTTGCACGTCTTTATTCGAATGTGATGAAAGCGCCACATCGGCGACACATTTGCCTTCATGGTGGCCAGCATCAGGTCTTGGGGAAAGCTGTTCTGATCATGGTGATTGGCTGTGGATCCCGGGATCTTCGCTGATGGGATGCAAATGGCCCGACATGCTTCCAGGCAGGCTCTGGTCGATTTGACCCCGTATCCATCTGTTTGAATCATGGCCGTAGATCCGTCCACAGTGTCCTTCGGCGAAAACTTTCTACGGAAGAATTCTTCACAGTCCGTGATTCAGTCAAAGCCACAGACAAGTCATCTAGAGCTCTCATTGCTGTCTATTTCAGAGGTTCTTAACCATTTCTAGGCTGAGGACCCATTTTAGAATCTGAGGAAAGCTTAGGACCCCTCACAGAAAAATGTGCATAAATGAATTCTGTTACCCTCAATTTCTAGCACTGAAACTCAATCACCTTAACAGACAACTACCTAATAATTGTGTCTGCATCTATATTTCGGTCACACTTTACTCTGAGATGTATGGCATAGTAATGCTCTTATTTCTAAGTTTTAATTAGTAAGGCTGCTATTTTTCATATACTTCCTGAAGCTCATCCACAAAGTGAGACACCGAACCTTAACCTTACCCCTAACCCTCCATGGAGCTCTTATTAAGAACCCCTGATCCATGCAGTCAATTTGTGGAATTACTCCACTTGGTGTAACACCACACGTTCGTCCAATTTAAGGTCCAAACTTGAGTTTCTCAGGCTTTCTCTGAATCCCTGAAAGCCTCTTTACCGAAAGAGACGACTTAAATGAGTTCAATTAGGGAAATAATTAGTTTCATCGAGTGGAAAAGCACAACCTTTACACAACCTCTTCACACTCACACACACGCATCTGTGCCAGTCCTCCTTTCATCATCTGTGCTCCATCCACCTATTGATTTTATGACCTGGTTGCTCCGTTCTCAGCTGAGGGGGAACAGGTGAAGCAGAACAGCTCTGATTTATGTTTGGCTCTTTTTAAAAATTCAGTTTAAAATTACATTTATTCACTTAGCTGACACTTTTCTCCAAAGCAACTTATAATGTTGAGGTCCTTACAATTATTTACCTATTTAGACACACACACACACACACACACACACACACACACACACACACACACACACACACATCACCTGAACCGCTTGTCCCATACAGGGTCATGGGGAGCCGGAGCCCAACCCGGCAACATAGGGCGAAAGGCTGGAGGGGGAGGGGACATACCCAGGACGGGATGCCAGTCTGTCACAAGGCACCCCAAGCAGGACTCAAACCCCAGACCTACCAGAGAGCAGGACCCAGTCCAACCCACTGCACCACCGCACCCCCTGCCTATTTATAATGCTGGGTAATTTTACTGGAGCAACTGAAGGTAAGAACCTCACTCAGTGGTACTGTAGCCAGAGGTGGGATTCAAATTTGCAACCACTAGGTCCAAAGGCAGCAGCTGTAGCCACTACAATACCAGCTGTCCTCAGAATGGACCCTTAAGTACACACAGATGCTTGCATGCACACACACAAACAGGCGTCCACACACACAAACACACGTACACACACACAAAAACAAAAAATCAAACAAGGGTAAGTCAAAAAGCCTCCACAATAATCTTTATGAAAATGTAAAAAAAAAAATTGCTATGAACACTTTTTCATCTAATCGTGTGTGTGTACAAAACGGTGTATATATAAAATGTATTGAAGTATGTAAAGTATTTATAGATATCTATTTTTATATATACAAGTATTTAAACATAACAAATGTTTATATACTTGTATATATAAAATGTATTGAAGTATGTAAAGTATTTATAGATATCTATTTTTATATATACAAGTATATAAACATTTGTTATGTTTAACATATGCATATAAACATATATATGCACCCACATATATATATTTGCACAAGTTTTTTCTTTAAAACATGCAAAGTTATTTAATTTTTCAAATTACTAAGTACAAAGCCTGTTTTAATGTCTTGATGATCATTTCATGACCTTTAGAGATAATTCATATGTAATCACTGTGTTCCTGTTTGAGTCACACAGCTGAGATGATTTTAAAAAATGATGCCTTAAGCTGTATATAAACTCAGAAGTACCATAAAACCATGTGAGGAGCACAACTAATTTCAAAGAAGGAAGAAAAGCTTGCGTTGAAAACAAATCTTTCCTCTAAGCAGCCATTGGTGTCAATTAGCACGCCATAAAGATACTTGATTATGGAAGTGGTTTATTATTTCAAGGAGTGAATCACTGCCAAACCTCATTCCTTTTTGCAGTTCTTTTTTTATCTTTTTTTTTTTGAATCAACCGAAAGAAACGTAACATTACAAATTAACAGAAAACACAACTTCTAAGTATGTATTACCACCCCATAAAGCAATGTAGTGCCTATTATAAGTGTTTGGGTAGCTCTGGACTGAAAATATACACTGCAAAGTAAACAAACAACAGCATATTTTAAAGACGTAGGCTGTCATGTTTCCATCAGGACTTGATCGGGAGACCTTTTGGGCCAGACGTGCTTCTGGTCTGTGAAAATGTCACTGAACAGATGACATAGGCAGTCCAGGTCATGGCGCTCACCGGAAAGATTGTTTGGTGTTGTTGAATCAGCTTTGACTCTTGGGGACCACATGTATGGAACTCCTCCAGAAAGTTTTGTTCTTCATTTGTGTTGTTTATGTTGAAAGGGCTGTGTCCGCTGTCACTGAGATTGAGACCATGCATCTGGTTGCTGTTTGTTCTCTTCTTCTTCTCCCTCCAACTTTTCCAGTTGTCATCATCTTTTTGAAGAATCCAGTCTTCTCATGATGTGTCTCTCATGATATGTATGATAACCTCAGTCTCACCACTGGTGCTTTTTAGAGAGTTCTGATTTGATTTGCTCAAACACCCATCTGTTTTTCCAAGGTGTTCTTGTATACAGACTATCTGTGGAAACATTCCTGAGGCAACTTCACTGCATGCATGGATCAGTCAAGACATACAACCAAAAGTTATAGATGAATAGTAAAGGGCTCATGTTTGTAGCCAAACCCTTAATTTGTGGAGTTACTACCCTTAGTGTAATGAGGACTTAGGCTATTTTTTGATTTTTAAGAAAAACTGGGCCGCAACATGAGACTAGGAAGAAAACCTGTGTTTTACAGTATTTCAGACAGATCTTATAGTCTTTTTCCTTTTTTGGCTCAAGGCTTCTGTGGTCCCTTACTCTTTTACACACACAAATCTGTGCTTTACTTAAAAAGCGGAGGGAAAAACGGACAGAAACAGGCGGTGTGGGCTCTTGTCATAATTATCTCTGAAAGGCGCTTGGGGGGACGTTTGTGCCGTCCGCAGTTTAACTGCCACGAGCCTGATTCCCTGTGAAAGGCGGTTGGAGAGTTGCTGCGGTATGTGGATCCCCTCTGACAGGGGTCTTTGAGAACACCGCCCATCATGGAGGGTGTGAGGTGCCCGCTGATGGCGGCTTTATGTACCACAAACTGCAGACAGACCTCAGTGAGCAGATATACTGTGACCTGAGAGCTTTTAAAAATGTAATTGAACCCTTTTCTTCAGTTTCAAGCACAAGGGGGGGAGTTCGGCATGCAAGTGCTGGCCTAGGGCCTCCAGTGGGATTGTGGGTCATCGGGACATAAAATAGTTCAGGCCTTCGGTGTTCACTAACTCTTACTTTTAAATCTTCCGGTGTTAAATAAATTAAGGAGTATTAACAAGTAGCCCCTCCTGTGAGTCCACCAAAAAGGCTACCAGGTGTTCTGGTTTTTCACCTCAGCATTGATGTCTAAACTGAAGAACACTCTGCTGTCTCTTCAGCTAAAACCTCCTTCTACCACAACAAAATACAGTACGCATCTAAAAAAGCACGCAGACTCTTTGCCACCATTTCATTCCTTCTATGTCCTCCACCTCCTTCCTCTTCTCTCATTGCTGATGACTTTACTTTGTTTTTCAAAGACAAAGTCAAAGCAATCACTGACAAAGTTCTCAGCATCACCCTGACCGGTTCACACTGGACCTCCCTGCGAAGCTATGCATCCCAAATTCAATCCGCTATAAAAATCTGAAATCTCTGACCTCCTGATATCGCACAGAGCCACCACCTGCTCGCTTGATCCAATCCCATCGTCACTCCTACAGAACATTTCCTTCATTCACTCTCCACCTTCATCTCTAAAATTATCAACTCTTCGCTGTCCTCTGGCTGTTTCCCAGCTGCCTTCAAAACCGCTCTCATTTCACCTCTGTTAAAAAAACCCTCCCTGGATCCCAACTCAGTCCAAAACTACAAACCAGTCTCCCTCTCCTCCTTCCTGTCTAAAACTCTAGAGCGGGCAGTCTGTGATCAACTGTCTAATTTCTTCACCCGGAACCATCTCCTCGATGGTTATAAGTCTGGTTTCAAAGTTAGTCACTCCACTGAGATGGCCCTTCTGGCAGTGTCTGATGCTCTCCAATCTGCTCGAGCCACCTCCCTCTCTTCGCTCCTCATCCTCTTCAATCTTTCTGCAGCATTCGACACCGTCAACCGCCAGATTCTACTGTCCTCTCTTAGTCAGCTTGGGATCAAAGGAACAGCATTAAGATGGTTTGAGTCCTACCTATGTGACATTTCTTGTCAAGTGGTCTGGTGGAGCTCCCTGTCATGTTTTTGTCTGGAAGGAGAAGACAGACTCAACTGTGGAGTACACAGGAGTTTATTTAGGGACTGCACAGGAACCGTAGTCAGGGACAGGCGTGGGTCTTCGGACTGCAAATGTCGTTTATCAGGAAATCCAGAATCGTGGTCGGTGAACACAGGCAATAGGTCAAACACAAAAACACGGATCAGATCACAGGAAGGGAAGAGGTTTTGGGAGAAGGACTCGGGCGGGTGGACTAGGAACAGGGAACAAGGATCAGAAGCGAGGAGCAGGCTGACTCAAAATGAGTGAGCTGTCGGCGAACAAGGTTCTGCATCCTTCTACGTTTGCTTCTGCCTTATATCCTGCCAGGTCCCAGGTGTGTCTGATTATGTTGATGGCATGGGTGTGGCATGACCCCCCCTCCAGCAGCGGCTCTAGAAGCTCGTCTGGGACCCGGGGGGCGACCGCGGGGCCGGGGAGCGGGCCGATCCGGATGGGCCCTGTGAAAATCAGAAACAAGGTCAGGATCCAAAATATCACCCAACTGCGCTCCTCTGGCCCATAACCCTCCCAATCCACAAGGTACTGAAGGGTCCCTCTGCGGCGACAGGAATCCAGGAGCGCCCTTACGATGTACGCAGGTCCGCTCCCGTCGGGCAAGGTTATTGGAGAGGGAGGTGCCGGCTGAGGCTGATGGAGAGCAGTGGCCATGGGCTTCAGGAATGACACATGGAAAGAGGGGTCTACGCGTAAGTGCCGAGGATAGTTGCAGCTGATAAGTGACGGGGATGACTCGCCGTAGAACCTTGAAGGGTCCCAAGTACCTAGGGCTAAGTTTTTTGGACATGTATGGTCCTTGTAAGCCACGGGTGGATAACCATACCCTCTGACCTGGTAGGATGGAGAGTGGGCGTCGTCGTCTGTCCTCCTGGTGTTTTAGTTGTGACTGGCGACGGAGAAGATGATCGCACACGGCTTTCCATACGGTCTGGCTGTTCTTGTACCAGGCATCCACTGCTGACACGTCACTGGGCTCCGGATGCCAGGGAAATAGCGGCAGTTGGTACCCTAAAATACACTGGAATGGTGAGTGCCCAGTCGACAAGTGAGTGAGAGTGTTGTGGGCATATTCTGCCCAGGGTAAGTACCGCACCCACCGTTGGGGATTACCCAAACAGTAGCTTCGGAGAAATCGGCTGATGTCTTGTTGGAGCTGCTCCACTTGCCCGTTTGCCTCGGGGTGATAACCAGAGGTCAGACTCACCGTAATTCCTAACTTTCTCCAGAATGCCTTCCAGACCCGTGAGGTGAACTGAGGCCCTCGGTCGGATACGATGTCCTCGGGCAGACCGTATAGCCGGAAAACATGGTAGAAGAGGGCGGTGGGTAACTTAGGCAAAGGAACCAGGCGACAACCCTTAGAGAAACAGTCAATGATGGTCAGGATTGTAGTCTTACCTTCCAAACTGGGGAGATTGACTAAGAAGTCGAGAGCTATGTGTGTCCAGGGGCGTTTTGGGACGGGCAAGGGCTACAGGAGACCGGCAGGCTTCTGGGTTGGTACCTTTGTTTGTGCACAAACAGGACAGGCCCGGACATAGTCTTGCACATCCTCTTTTAGGGATGGCCACTAGTATTGCCTCTGCAGCTGCTCTTGTGTCCGACTGAAGCCGGGATGTCCTGCAGCTGGATGATCGTGAGCCCATTGGAGCAGCATCTTTTGTCTTCCTGGGGGAACATATTGCTTACCCACCAGTCCTCCGGGAGGTACAGAGTTAGGGTCTAGTTGCTGCCCTTGGTTGACATCCCATAGTACGGGCCCCACCACACTGGTCCTGGGCAGGATGTAGTCAGGTTCACCAGGGTGTGGTCTTTCCTCATGTAGGTGCGAGAGAGCATCCGCTTTGGTGTTTTTCGTCCCGGGCCTGTAGGTTACAGTGAAGTTAAAACGAGCAAAAAAGAGCACCCACTTGGCCTGTCGGGAGTTTAAGCATCGGGCACTCTGCAGGTACTTGAGGTTCTTGTGATCCGTTAATATCAGAAAGGGATGTTTTGCACCTTCCAACCAGTGACGCCATTCTTCTAATGCCAACTTCATGGCTAACAGCTCCCGATTCCTGATGTCATAGTTTCGTTCAGCAGGAGACAATTTCCTAGAGAAGAAAGCACAAGGGTACATTTTCTCCGGTTTACCCTGGCGTTGAGAAAGCACTGCGCCTACCCCGGTCTCTGATGCATCGACCTCCACGATAAACAAGAGTTCCAGATCTGGTTGGTGTAAGATGGGCGCTGAGGTGAAGCGGCGTTTGAGCTCATCGAATGCCTGTTGAGCCTCTGGGTTCCATGGGAGTCTGTACAATTTCGTTGCTGTTAATGCGGTTAGCGGGGCGGCGATCAAACTGAAATTTCTTATGAACCGGCGGTAGAAGTTGGCAAACCCTAGGAATCGTTGTAAGGCCTTTGTAGTGGTAGGACACGGCCATTCTAACAATGCACGTACCTTACCCGGATCCATGGCGACTCCGTCTGGGGTCAGTATGAAACCAAGGAAGGAGATTCTTTGTTGGTGGAATTCGCACTTTTCCAGCTTGACGTACAATCGGTTCTGTAGCAGGCACTGTAAAACCTGTCTAACCAACTGAACGTGACTGTTAAAATCCTTGGAGAAAATCAAGATGTCATCCAGGTATACAAGCACCCCACAAGTTACCACGTCCCCCAGCACATGATTGACAAAGGCCTGAAAAACACTTGTTGCATTGGCAAGCCCGAAAGGCATGACCCAGTACTCATAATGCCCCATGGTTGTACTAAACGTGGTCTTCCACTCATCTCCTTCTCGGATATGTATCAGGTTGTATGCACTTCTTAAGTCTAGTTTTGTGAACCATTTTGCATCACGAACTTGTTCTAGGGCGGCTGTGATCAATGGCATCGGATAAGGGTACCTGACAGTGATGCGATTTAGGCCCTGGTAGTCTATGCATGGTCGCAATCCCCCAATCTTTTTCTCCACAAAAAAGAAACTGGCGGAGGCAGGAGAAGTGGAGGGTCGGATGATACCGGAGGCGAGCGCCTCTGTGATGTATTGTTGAAGCGCCTGCTGCTCAGGCCGTGACAGGGGATAAATACAACTATGGGGTGGTGTGGTACCTGGTAAAAGGTCAATTGCACAGTCCCATGGGCGGTGAGGAGGTAGCTCGGCGGCACGACTGCAGCTGAAAACAGGAGCCAGATCTTGGTACTCGGGGGGTATCTGGGCAGGCCGTGCAGAGTCGTTTCCCTCAGTAGAGGTGGCCCTACAAGGTAACTTCAGGCATTTTCCCTCACATTGAGTTCCTCACGAAGTGAGGTCTCCGGTGCTCCAATCGAACACGGGGTTATGACATGCTAACCACGGAAATCCCAGAATCACCGGAACATCAGGGGTGGAGATCAGATAAAACTGTATTGTTTCATGGTGACAAGCCCCGATCACCATCTGAAGGGGAGCAGTCTGGGAATCTATGAACCCCTTACCTAGGGGTTGTCCATCTAATGCATTAATCTTAAAGTGCTGGGGACATTTTTCTACAGGGATCTTGTGGTACTGGGCGAAATGAATGTCTATAAAGCTGCCTGCAGCCCCAGAATCTACCAAAGTCTGTACGGACAGGTTACCCACTCCCCAAGACAAGGTGATGGGTACAGTCAGACGGTCACAGTGGAGTATCCCGCTCACCTGGGCTCTGGGACGGACAAGACACTGAAGACGACGGTGTCCGGATTCCCCGCAGTACAGGCACAGGGCTTCTTGGAATCTCTGCCTTCGTTCAGTGGGGGATAAGCGACCCCATCCCAACTACATGGGCTCTACTGCTCCGCACTCGTTGCTGGTCTGCTCCGGGGTTGCGCAGTGTCGTGGTTCTTTGGTGCGCACGGCGTTGTTGACAGCCACTGCAGTGTCAATGAACTGATCCAGGGTCCATTTGTCCCCTTGGGACGCCATCGCTTTCCGTATGCAGGGATCTAAACCTCTGCGAAAACTAGCCAGGAGTGCTGACTTGCCCTAGTCACTGCGCGCGGCTAAGGTGCAAAACTCGATGGCGTAGTCGGCCATCGTCCGTTCCCCCTGTCTGATCTCGAACAGTCTTTCACTGATACTGTCATCTGACGGGGGCAGCCCAAACACGGCTTGAAACCGGGTTTTAAAGTCAGCGTAGGTCGACTGTGAATTACACTCCCAAGTGGCCATGGCCCAGTCTAATGCGTGGCCAGCGAGGAGAGACATGATATATGTAATACGGCTTAGGCTAGTGCCGTACACCTGAGGCAGGCTAGAAAAAACCACCTCGCATTGCATTAAAAACCCAGTGCAGCAAGCGGAGTCACCTTCGAAGCAGGCAAGCGGCAGGAGATGCGGGTCTTGAGGCGGTGGAGGCTGGGACAGCGGAGACGGTGGTGTTGCAGGCGGCTGTTCTGGTCTGGAGGCGGTTGCGGGGGCGGTCTCCATCGCAGCGAGCATACCTTGCTCCTGCATCACTCCGACTAGGGACTCTAAAGCCTCCGCAAGGATATTTAAGGTTTGCTCCATCGACCCCAAACGGTTACCTTGTGCGGCGAGCACCCTCTTGACGCGATCAATCTCTGCTGAGTCCGTTCCGTTGGCAGAACCTTCTGCCATGTCTTCGTCCGGAAGGAGAAGGCAGACTCAATTGCGGAGTACACAGGAGTTTATTTAGGGACTGCACAGGAACCGTAGTCAGGGACAGGCGTGGGTCTTCGGACTGCAAATGTCGTTTATCAGGAAATCCAGAATCGTGGTCGGTGAACACAGGCAATAGGTCAAACACAAAAACACGGATCAGATCACAGGAAGGGAAGAGGTTTTGGGAGAAGGACTCGGGCGGGTGGACTAGGAACAGGGAACAAGGATCAGAAGCGAGGAGCAGGCTGACTCAAAATGAGTGAGCTGTCGGCGAACAAGGTTCTGCGTCCTTCTACGTTTGCTTCTGCCTTATATCCTGCCAGGTCCCAGGTGTGTCTGATTATGTTGATGACATGGGTGTGGCACTCCCATTCTTCTCCTCTGCTTCTCTCAACCGGTGTCCCGCATGGCTCAGTACTGGGTCCTCTTCTCTTCTTGATCTACACCTCCTCCCTCGGCCCGGTCATAGCCTCCCATGGATTCAAATACCACTGCTATGCTGATAATACTCAGCTCTTCCTCTCCTTTCCACTTGGAGAGTCAGACATTTCCGCACGCATTGCTGCCTACCTGTCGGACATCTCTGCATGGATGTCTGATCACCACCTCCAATTCAACCTCCCCAATACAGAGATTCTTCACCTCCCTGCTGGCCTGTCCTGCTGGCCTGTCCTGCTGTCATGATCTATTGATCAAACTGGACAACTCACTTATTTTGCCTACCTCCTTGGCTAGGAGTCTGGGAGTGACAATTGACTCAAGTCTGTCTTCCTCTCAGCACATCAAAGCCACAACCCAGTCCTGCAGATACATCCTGCATAGTATTCGTTGGATGCATCCCTGCCTCACAACTGACTCTGCCCAACTACTTGTACAGCCCATGGTGACTTTCCGTCTGTGCTACTGCAACTCTCTCCTGTGTGGCCTTCCTGCTACTGCCATCATACCTCTGCAGCTGATACAGAATGCTGTTGCATGAGTTGTGTTTGATTTGCCAAAGAGTTCCCATGTATCTCCTCTGCTTACTTCTCTGCACTGGCTTCCTATAGATGCCCAGATCACAGATCAAATTCAAGACCATGGTTATTGTCTACAAATGCATCAATAAAACTGCTCCCAGCTATTTACAACACTTGATCAACTGCTAAACTCCAGCCAGACCCCTTCGCTCTTCTGCTCACTTGGTGGTCCCGCGCACGAAAAGTAAAGCACGGAGGTTCTCAGTTCTGGCTCCATTGTGGTGAAATGACCTTCCACTCTTACTCAGAACTGCAGGAACTCTGTCGACATTCAAGAAGGGTCTGAAAACTTACCTTTTTTGGACCCACTTCACCCAAGATCTCTCCAGCTCATGTGCAACAAGTGGAAAGTAACAAACTAGGTTTACTTAATCACATGCCTGCAGCCATGTCTCTTTCTATTAATGTAATGTACAAATTGTATTTTCGCTGAGATGTACGTTGCTTTGGAGAAAAGCATTTGCTAAATGAATAAATGTAACTCACACACACACACACACACATTTTCAGAACCGCTTGTCCCATACGGGGTCACGGGGAACCGGAGCCTACCAGGCAACATAGGGCGTAAGGCCGGAGGGGGAGGGGACACACCCAGGACGGGACGCCAGTCCGTCGCAAGGCACCCCAAGCAGGGCTTGAACCCCCGACCCACTGGAGAGCAGGACCCGGTCCAACCCACTGCGCCACCGCGCCCCCAATAAATGTAACTGTGAATGTAAATGAAGTGCAGTGGATAATCAGCTTATACTGGGGCTGTGGGAAACAGCAAAGGGAGTTTCAAAGGATGAAAACAGCTTATAACTGATTCACTGTTTAAACTTGATTTGCTATTTAAATCTTATGAGGTATAGAACCAGAACAGAGAAACAGTAACAGTACATGATAATAAACATTTTTCATTCGTCCATCCCTTATCAGTAACTGCTTGTCCAATGCAGGGTCATGGTGATTCAGGATCTCTCCCGGTTGCATAGGGCATAAGGCAGGCAATTGAAAACCCTGAACAGGATGGCAGTACAATCACACACACTCTCAGTCATACACACAAAGAGCCATTTAGAGTCACCAGTTCACCTGAAACACATGTCTTTGCCCTGTGGGAGGACACCCGTAAGATCACAGGGAAAACATGCAAACTCCAAAGTATATATAGTCTGTGCTTATTAAATACGGCTGTATTTGTTAAACCTTTTTTATTTCCTTATGCCTCTTAGCAAAAACAAAACAGAGAAATAAACAAACTAATGCATGAAAACAATTCTTCCATTTTAATTTTACCAATGATGAATCTGGTTTAACGGGACATGATTCAGACCCCTCCAATTAAACTCAGATGGGCTCATGGATGTGGCTGCCATGAAAAAAATTGGACACATATTGCTGTAGCTTAAAGCGGAATGCTTCCTGCAAAACAGGCTTCATGATTTCGCTTCCTAGGCAAACAGCCAACCACCTTTCCTTAACAAGAAAGCATTTTTTATTTTTCAGGGTCGTAGTGAAAAATTGTGGAATGACCAAGAATTATCCTACTGGGGTGGAAAAGAGATCTGTGTGGAGCACCTGTCACCAAAGGTAACTTGTGACCAGAAGGTGTGAACTCTTTTCATGAGGGTGTGCCATTAGGGAAAGAAAGATGCTAACTAGAAATTTTCTATTATATAAATGAAGGCTCATCCGTGTCCACAAAATCGCCCTTTTCACTTTAAAAGTTGTCTGTCCCCCAAATGAACAGTTAAGCTGTGATTAAAGCTGGACCTTATTCTTTTGTTTATCCAAAGTGACCTACTATTAAACTTTAGTCTTTCTTCAGAATTACATACAAACAATTTTTGACAAAGCAGCTTATCAGAATCCACACAATTTTGCTTATAAGCTGCAAAACTGTTCTGTGAGGTCCTTTTTATGTGGTGTTTGACCCGTGTAGTCAGAACAATAACTGGAGACTAATATGATATGACCTCAGAACCCTTTAATGAGGGATGAGATGAGCGTGACCAAGGATGAAGCTCGGCTGAAGAAACGCAAGGTCTCGTGCTGTGTGGGATGCAAAGGATGGGGGGTTGTGGGCCTGGATCACTACAGCCTTCCCAGGATCCAGGCAAGAGCCCTTGGTGCGAAAATCATGCCCTGGGGGTTTAGCTGCGCTGAGACAAACGCACACAGAAGACAAACACGCAGCTCTTGTTAAGTGTGCTTGACAGTGTTCAGCCCTCCAGGCATAGTTTGCTCCGTTAAGTGTTTACTGTCCGGGACCACCCAGTCGCACGTGTCACAATGGCACGGCCTAGGAGTGTGAGCCTGTATCTCCTGTCTGACTCTGCATCTCCTAGTCCTCTAATAAAATTTTTTTTAATCTGAGATGAAACAGATGGTGAAGTAAATCAGGACGCGGACTTGTTAGCTGAAAGCTGCTAGTTCAATGCATATGAAAAATAGCATCCCCAATACACTGGCTCCTCATGTTAGAAACGGTCTAGTTGAGAATTTTCAAAGATAGAAACATTTTCCAGCTTATCTGTTTGTTTTAAATTGCATTTTTTTCTATTTTCCATGATTTCTGATTGCTGAAGAACCACCGCTATCTGTGTTTCCATGGCCAGCCTTTAGGTGGCAGTAACATGCACCAAAACAGAACTGGACTTACTGTACTTCCAATGTTCAGTGTTCCTGACTTCTGCTGTTCAGTAACAAAATGAAGAACATTGTTCATTTCATAAGATGAACCAGTCAACAGTTATCGCTGAATAGGAGTTTGTTGAAGGAATATATATTTATTTTCAGTCATTTAAATTTACTTTTCATTTTAATGTAGCGCAGATGAAATACTGAAATTAAAAGCCCTGCAAGGTATTTTTGATTTTTTTATAGCCGTAGCTGAGATTTTTATAGAATGTAACCCATCGTAAATAAATTGAGGGACATCTGTATTATTGAACTTTTATTGATTGTGAATTTAGTTCCGAAAACACTCAGCGGTAAAAGTAACATTTGTTACTGCTGGTACTAATTCTGTTCAAAATCTGAGATGGAATCAGAGTAATGTACTCTACTCTGTCCTAAGTAAATGTTGCACCTGTTCCATTCAAAATCAGATACAATTTTGCAGCATCATTTATTTAATGCCATCTGACCCCTTTTTTCAAATAAGAAATTGCTGCCACGTGAGTCATTAGGTTAAATCCTGTAGAAAGTGTACATCTTGTGGTGGTCCATCTATACTTCCTATATCTAGGATCAGCTCTTACTCAAAATGTTACACAGCAAGATCAAGAGGCCAGTTTTGCGCTTTCAACAGAAGAAATTAAATTTCCATAGATGCTGGAGAGGTGGGGGAGGGGTCAAAATGGACTTCTTTATGTCTGAAGAGATTTGATGGATGAGAAGAGCAAATGGGCAACTGTACAAGAACAAGGAAGAGAGACAATAAGACCTCTGGGTTGAGAAAGAAGCACTAAGCAGAACCAGTAGGGGACCCAGTGGTCAATGTGAACATAAAAGGATGAAGGCTGTGACCCTACCATAAAACCACTCTGGTTCCCACAGGGAGAGCATCTTTTTTACAGTACATTCATTTTTTAAGCAAGGTTAACCCCTGATTTTCTATTCCCAGAAAAATAAAACCTTGTCCTTTGTGGGATCATTGGGAAAACAAATGTTGACTCTTGTAGAGGATAAAGCAGGTCTTCTTTGTGTTTTGACATAAATGATGCTTTTTGGACAACTCAGAGACACGCATCATTTTGAAGTAAGACAGGGAACCATTTACGTTAACCTCTCTGTCATCTCAAATTATCATAACCTAGTTTACAGTAGATTAATTTTTGATAATGAAACTTGAAATCACACACACATTTTCTGAACCGCTTGTCCCATACGGTGTCACGGGGAACCGGAGCCTAACCCGGCAACACAGGGCGTAAGGCCGGAGGGGGAGGGGACACACCCAGGACGGGACGCCAGTCCGTCGCAAGGCACCCCAAGTGGGACTCGAACCCCGGACCCACTAGAGAGCAGGACCCTGGTCCAACCCACTGCACCACCGCATCCCCTGTGAAACTTGAAATCCTCAAATAAAATTAAGATCAAATTCTTTGTTAGTTCAATTTTCAAAAGCAAATAATCACAAAAGGAAAAAATAAAATAGTCAATTATATTCATTCATTCATTGTTTAAACCAACCAACCGATGTTTACAACTGCTCATCCTGAGTGGGGTTGCGGCAAGTCAGAGCCTTACCTGGTAACACAGGGTGCAAGGCTGGGGGGGGGGGGGCACACTCTGGACAGGACGCCAGTCCACCACAAGGTATCCCAAGCAGGACTCAAACTCCAGACCCATCACACAAGGGGTGCTGGCCAAACCCACAGTGCCACTGCACCCCCGCTATTGTTTAAATGTTTACATAAAAATTCTCAGCTGAAATAATTCAGAAGTAAACGCAAATGGTTGCCATAATTTTTGGTTGACTCAAAGTACCGTTTTTGTGGTTACAGTAATGGTTTGCCCAAATAAAATGATGTCTTACATAGTACTTCATTTATAATTTATGACAAATTTAGCATGGTGTGTTGCATTTAAAAAGACTGGGATAAAAGCACATACATTACTCTAAACATGCAGTCGAAAATACAGACTTGTGATGTGAAGAATTAAAGAATTTTTCATTGTATGAGAGCAAACACAATGAATAATGGAGTGTTAACTATCAGAGGGACTTGGGGCTTTAGCATCATGGAGAAATACAATGGGAAACGAACGATGAACCTCGGTGCAGCAAGTGGTAGGTAAACTAGGTTTACTTGAGACTTTCATGTCTGCAGCTATGTCTCTTTCTCTTAATATAATGCATAAATTGTACTTTTGCTGAGATGTACATCGCTTTGGACAAAAGCATCTGCAAAATGAATAAATGTAAATGTAAAAGACATCTTAAAAGGGTCTTGCAAATACAGTAAATATAATATTATAATTGTCCTTGAGAGTGAAGCTGCTGTCAAGGATGCCAAGGATGCTTCCCCTCTTTATGCAAGAAGGTACCAACTCACTTGTGTCATTAAAGGTACTTTTTGTATGCACACCATATGTAATTATTTAATGAAACAAGTATCCTGGATTATTAATACTTTTTTCCTGAATGCAGCACCAGTTGGACCCTGAGCAATTTCGGGAACACTTGTATGGGACAAACTGGACAGAAGTTTAAAAAATATAATTCTGGGAACTGCTGTGGAAGAGGTGGCAAGACATGATGCCTCATTTTCTCATTTTCTCAAACTTCTTCACCAAATGTCTCATGAACAAAACTAGATACCCATGCTAACGTTTTACATCGGTACTGTACGTGAATGAGATATAGGCTACACAAATAATAATGATGTTCATGTCCTGCTCTGTTACAGAAGAATGATGAGGTGCATTTTCAGTGGAAAAAGCGTGGTGTTCTTCGCATAGATATGTTTTAAGCACATTGATCCTACCCACATTAGTCTGATGTCCACAGTCTTGTCAGCCCTCTTGAATGGTGTCACAAGCAATAAGCTCTGACATGTGCATTTTATCATCATTACAGTTTTTAAACGTGTGCAAAAATTTAAAACTGTAGCTCAGTTGTCATTTTTGAGGTAGCAGGAGCCATAGTATTTAAGATCCATCATTTGCAATCAAAGCACACAGATTCAGATCCCACCTCCTCCTGTAGTACCCATGATGAAGGTACTTACAGTAAACTGAGACAATAAAAACTACCCAGGTGTATAAATGGGTAAATGCCTTTTAGTATCTTAATACACAAATCTAACATTGTACTTGGAGAAAAGCACCAGGTAATGAATAATAATAAAGAGGTGAAATTTTGTACACACCGAGGCCGTTTCTGTGTATCATATTTGTCATTGTAAAGTGATGGGTAAAGACAAAAATCAGTGTTAGAGGATTTCTTTGAGGGACGTATATAAGGCACAGGACAGATTGTAGTTGGATAAAGTTTGTCTTCCATCCTTTGTCATCGCTTTATTTTTTCAATCTGCCATTATAAAGTGTGTCCTTTCAAATCTCTGTCACTCTCTTTGGTGAATTCACAGCCCATGTTACAGCTAGACAAGTGTCGGTGGTTGAAACAAAAGTAATTTTCTAATATTAGGCAGTTCTTCGTTTCTCCATCTGTAAACATATTGATGACAGGGAAAAAGCGTCTCTTCGGTTCTCAGAAAAGAAGAAACCAAATAAAATTTCTGTTAGGCTTAGTAGCCGTACATACAAAGATTTTGAAATAGGCTTGGGACAAAACTAAGAGATGTGGTCATATTTTAACGTTATAACGTTATGCTTTTTTTAACTGTCTTGTTTACAGTACATTTCCTTGAAGGTCTTCGAAGAAGGAATCAGGTGATATCAGAATAAACTGGTAAGAGTCGTCTGGGGGGGACTTCTGGAGTCGTGAAGGTCCAGGCCCCCGCTCACAGAGGTCAGCACTGGGGTAACGGTGGGGGGCATGGTAGGGTTGGTGAGGTCCGTGAGGGTCGTGGGTGTACTAGAGGGACTCAGGGAGGCATTGGAGATCTCAGAGGCGGGGCCAGAGGGTGACCCACCCGGTAGCGTGGATCCATCCGATGCCTTGTCCGCCGCGCCGTTTTCCTGGCGCAGGAGGTTCCGTCGGAATTTTGCCCGGGCGTTTTGGAACCAGACCTGCCGAGGAATCGAGCGGTTACAGATTGCGTGGTCATGTGACAAAAATTAATAAAAACATCGAAAAAAGGGCCTGATTCCAAGCAATGTACAAAATGCGGCATTTTCTTGTTAGAGTCGATACTTACAGAGGAGAATGTACTCAGCACTGCCATGTCTCATGCTAAAAAACCTTCAACACGAAGGTGAGTCAAAAAAACATTTGCAGTTGTATTTTTTCAACTCTTCTAAAACAATACTTCTTGACTGACCCTCATACAAAGATGGACAGTATACTGTTTCATAATAATCAACAAACCTGCACAGAAAAAATTTAAAAAAACCAACCATACAACTAATCCTGGCATATCAACACTATCTTTGATTTTTTGTGACAAAATTTAAATGCAGTAGCCAAGACAGTTAAATACACAAAAGACAGTTAAATACAGAATTATCTTCCCCTGCATAAGAAGCCTTTATATTTGGAGATCAGTGTAATTTCGGTCCTAAAATTTAAGTAACGTGGTATCAACCAACATGAGAAGTGTCTTACGAGAACAGGAATTTCTAGTCTTGATAATGTTGAGTTCCACAAAAATCAACCAGCCTCCTCCCCATTCATGGTGTGGCTTCTCCTACACCATCTCACAGGTCCTGTGGCTGTGTGCTGGCTGGTAAGCATCAATCCAAAATCTCATAAGTTTTTTCATATCCTCTTTCATCACAACACGGCAAGTGCTATCGAGAGAAAGTCAGGGCTTGGTGACTAGTGATGACCCCTGCAGCAAGAAAAACTGAAACAACGTGCTACAAGACGGTGAAAAGACCGAAAGGCAAAGGAAAGCCTTAGCCATCATTTTAATACCTGAAGTAATCAATGGCATAGAATACTCTTGAAAAGCAGTATCGTCATGAACAGTATTGATTTAATTCACTATTTAATCACACTTCACAAATAGTTCAGCAGAGAGGGGTTATAGGCATTATGAGTGATTACAGTAATTACAAAATTTCTTCATTAGGGGGGGTGCGGTGGCGCAGTGGGTTGGACCGCAGTCCTGCTCTCCGTGGGTCTGGGGTTCGAGTCCCGCTTGGGGTGCCTTGCGGCGGACTGGCGTCCCGTCCTGGGTGTGTCCCCTTCCCCCTCCGGCCTTACGCCCTGTGTTGCCGGGTAGGCTCCGGTTCCCCGTGACCCCGTAAGGGACAAGGCGGTTCTGAAAATGTGTGTGTGTGTGTGTGTGTGTGTGCGCGCGCGCGCGTGTGTGTGTGTGTGCGCGCTTCATTAGGTAGGGGGATGCAGTGGTGCAGCGGGCTTGGGTAGGGCCTGCTGTGTGGCAGGTCTGGGGTTCGAGCCCTGCTTGGGGTGCCCTGCAGCAGACTGATGTCCCGTCCGGGGTGTGTCACATCGCCCCCCGGCCCTGTGCTGCTATGTTAGGCCCTGGCTTGCCACCACCCTGCTTGGGATAAGCAGTTGTAGCCATTGATAGATTAGATAGCATTCATATGATATGGACTTTGTGTTAGAAACAGATTTTGTCTGCGTTTAAAAAATAACTCAAGAATTTTGCACTTCTGGTGAGAAAAACTGTTGAACCTTTCGTAGCACAGAAACACATTAATTAGGGAGAATTCACCTTATGAGCAGATTCTTTGGAAAGAATTGTGCTCGTTATGTGGGGGAAGCCTGCAGTAAACTGCAAATCTGTAAAATGCTGCACTCCTGCATTTAGTTCTTCAGAGGGGATGGAGATAGTCCTACTGGGACCAGGACACACACACCAAAGCTCTAGACCCACCAGTTCAATACCGTGCTCACCTGCAGAACCCGTTTGGTAAGGCCTGTCTTCTGGGCAAGCTGTTTCAGGTCCTTGGCATCAGGGTTGTGGTTGATGGCAAAATAGGACTTCATGGTCCGCAGCTGGTGATGCTTGAAGGACGTCCTCATGCGCTTGGACTTCTGGCCGGAGCTGTAGTGCGAGTCACGGTCCAGGGGGTCGCAGTCATTCTCATTACAGCTGAGGGCTGAGGCAAGACACAGGATAGGTGTGCATTTAGCATGGAAGTTTAAACTGTCCAGCTTCCTCCGAATTCTGAGTGGTCCACGAAAGGTTTTTTAACTGCTGAAATATCATGAAAAACTAGTCTTCCATGGATCCAATCTCACCTTAGTGCAAACTTTGCAAGGTACTGCACTCTATGTCTTATGTGTGACCTGCAACATGTTACAGGTAAGGTGATCCTAATCATTCATATGTTTTTTGCATTTGACTCTTATTTGTCTGCAGGGGGCGTGATGGTGCAGGGGGGTTTGGTCAGGTCCTGCTCTCTGGTGGGTCTGGGGTTCAAGTCCTGCTTGGGGTGCCTTGTGATGCACTGGCATCCCATCCTGGGTGTGTCCCCTCCCCCTCCAGCCTTGCGCCCTGTGTTGCCAGGTTAGGCTCCGGCTCGCCCGTGTGCGTGTGTGTCTTATTTTTCCTGTAGCCCTAAAGCACCCCTAATTTGCATTTTATAGCAATGATAGTTCTTAAATGCTGCCTACATTTCCATTTCAGGAATGATAATCAATGTGTATAAAATCCGTACAAAAAAGTACAGACATACATCCATCAATTTTCAATAACTACTTGTCCAAAGCAAGGTCCGCATTGGTCCGGAGTCCATCCTGGAAGAATAGGGTGCGAGGCAGGTTACATACTGGTTGGGACAGCAGTCCATCACAAGGCACGTACAAAATACTAATAACTTGGAAATAAGATGTTTAAAATAATGCTACAGTGAAGAGCCATTGCAAAAATAATTCTGACCCACGTTTTTTAACACCACTAAAATAAAATTACACTTTGGTTTTATGTATTCATGCAAACACCACAAATTCAGACTGATTTACACTCCTGTGCAGTAAACCAGCGTAAGTGCTGCCTTCTTCCTGAATTTTCATGCATCCTAGGTGGCTCAGTAACTCGTAACTATGATCACAGTTCAGCCTGTGCATTGCAGGTGGGCATTATGGATATTGTAGATTTGCTGGCAAACAGATTTAGATGAGACATTTACTTAAATGTACTTTAAACAAAAGAGTGAAAAGTGGTGTTTGGGATGAGTAAATTACTGAGTCCACACTGGATTTGAGGGCTTTAAAACATTTCAGGGCTAAAACTGGCAAAATAACAGTAAGTTGTGCAACGGTGAGTTGTCAGTTTGTACTTGAAGGACCTGGGTTTGAATCTCCACTCCTGTTGTAAAATCCTAAGATAAAATCAGCCAGCTGTACACACAACACAAAAAAAGGGTTTCTGCTTCAACCTGGAGTTTTGAGTTTTAGGTCTTGTTTCAAATATACATTTTTAAAGTTTGGGTGACTTCCTGGTAAAACAAGCCTCGGAGCCAAATCCAGTCTCACGGTATTTGCTGTATAAACCTGTGACAGCTGAAGAGCTCATATCTCCGGAAGGAGTTAAACCCTAAACACACAGCTGGTCCCGTGAGGGCAAACAACAAACAATCCTTCTGTTAACCTGAATGGGAAGCCAGTGATGTTGTACTCTGCACCTCCCCAAAGTATCTCTGAGCAACTTTTTCCTGCTTTCTTGGGACTGTTACTAGAAAAAAAATTATGAGAAATTCACTGCAAATCACTGCTGGAATCACTGCTGTAATACTTAAGACAGTATGAAAACTAAATAATAGAATATGATAAAGTACTATATTGTGATGTTTAGCTGCAATAATTTATGGAACTACTGTACTTTAAAGTCCTCTTTAAGACTTCTAAGTATGGAGATTTTATTGTAATAAATTTATATTTCCAATGTAGTGTTTAATGAATAACAGGATATGTTATTTAAACAGGTTGTATTTAAACATTAAATGTATTTACCTGCATTTTTTAAAAGACCACACCAAGATAAAACACTGAAAGAATTTTATGAAATCATTTTTATTGACTCCTTATATTTTTACGATACAATTAATGATTTTTTTTAGTTTGACTCCAAAAATGTATGGATTAGACTCCAGTATTTCAGAAAGCTTTACAGTTCTTGTCAATACTGGACTGGGCTGAGTTTATAATATCTCATAAATGTATGATTGTATAACTTCGGGTTCAAGGAAACGGTGTGGGGTAGGGTGGTTGATCATGATTTTTGAGCTTTTTCCTGCATGTTTTTTTCAAGCAAATTTTATTTTACCTTAAGTTGAGGACTCAACACCAGCATAACAATCACCCACTCATTTTAATAGAAATAGAAAGAACAGAAATAGAAAGAATGTTAGTAAAAGTGTTTAATGAAATCAGTTAAAAGGTTACTAATACTAAGTAGCTAAATTTTGTAAGCATCTAAATTTTTTTAGAATGTGCCATAAGTTGGGTTTTTAGCTACAGCTAACAATCTGCCGTTTAACTAATTAGGTGAAGATAGTAGCAGGTTATAATTATTATAACATTTATTATGTTAATTGTTAGATGATATTATTTAATAATTATATTAATAATTAATAGGGGACAACTGGGAGCATAGTGGGTTAGAGCTGCTGCCTTTGGACCCACACGTTGCAGGTTTGAATCCCCACTTCCAGCTGTAGTAACCCTTGACTAAAGTAATTATTCTAAATTGATCGAGTAGAATTACCCAGCTATGGGTAATAATTTAAGTATCTTAACACTGTAAGACACTTTGAAGGAAAGTGTCCACATAATGTAAATGTAATAATTATCAACAAATTGCTTGTGGGGTTTAAAAGACTAAAAAGTCTATCATGCACTGAATTACTACTAGTCCAAAAAGTATCATCTTTACTGTAATCTGTTTTGCATATAAAAATATCAAAATTAAAAGAATCAATAGTGACTTACGGGTTGTTCACTATACTGCTTAGATGACCCCCACAGTGATACTGTAAGATTATTGCAATATTTCAGTATCATTACAGTAAAACTTATAGTAAACAATGAATTATACAAACTCAGTAGTGCTACAGTAAATCTACAGCAAAGCTTCAGAGAATGCAGCCTATCCCATATAATGGTGTAAATCACTTCTCCTTCATTTTACTGGGTGTTATTACATATCTGGGCACTGATTTGTTCCTTAGTTGGGATAGTGGGGAAAAGGTGAAATAGTTGTCCAAGCGGAGGATCGCAGGGATTATAAGCCTTATAATAATAATTATATGCCTTATAATAATTTTATTATAAGCCTTATAATAAGGGGCTGAGTGCCTCTTGGACAGTGTTAGTGTTAAGGAAATCTGGGAAAAGGCTAAGCAGGCTGAGTACGGCTGGTTTCAGACGCAGGTGCCTGAGGAAAAGAGTCCTCGGACCGAGACCATTACTTCCCTGTGTTGCTGTTCCAATAAACGTTCGTAATAAACGCTGTCCGTGCGTCCTTCTTCGCCCCATCCGTCCGCTACAATATTTTACTCTAGAAAATGCAGATTTTCACAGTGCTGTGTAGTGCAAAACTTCTAACTGCCGCTCTCCCAGTAACGTGTTCCAAAGGTCTTCGTGAGTCGGGAGCGTGGTAACGAGCCTGGTATGTAACTATGCGATCATTTTGCAAAGTGCGGCAAGTCCGGCTGCGGATCGATGGCTTAAATGCGCCCCACGGCATTGCGGAGAGTATAGCGGCGAGCGGGGATCACCGATCTTCTCTTTCCGACAGCAAAGACATTGGAATATCCAGGAGGTCATTGCTGAGTAGACTGCAAACATTCATTCATTCATTCATTCATTCATTCATTCATTCGCATCTTCTCTGTACCTAGCTTTATTACCTGTTTTTTACCTGTTTTTTTTTTGCTACACTTTTGTCTTCAGTGTGTCTATGCTTAACAATATTTGTTCGCCTTAAAATTTTCTTTAAAAAAAAATAATGATCGCACCATCTCTGAGGGTTGAGGCTTCCCGCCAATTTTACCATTTTCATTTTTTCACTGAGCAAAGGGGGGAATTGTACCGCAAGCCATTAAAAACTAATTAAACTAAAGTAACTGAACAGTGGGAGCCCATTCACGGTGTAGCGCCGCCCCGTCGGGATAGGCTCCGGACCACCGTGACCCTGCTCAGGGAAAGAAATTACTGAAATTCGATGGATGGAATTAAACGAAACTAACAGGCGACGATTGCTTGTATGTTTTCATACGTTTTATATAATACAAACATTTACATCATTTTACAAATTATTAAGGAATCCATGTGAAATTGCAATAAAGGTCCGAAGTGCGGGATAACAGAAAATAGTGAAAAACTGTCGAACTCCTTGAAAACACGATGATGTATCATGATGAATATGATGAATATAAAAACATAATCAGCTCCAGCTTTTAGTTTATTTCTTCACGACTTTTCTCCTTTAGTATCCTCCATTCTTTAAAGGCTATAGTTCAGTGCCAAATGCTGCCACTTTCTTCCTAAATCATTTTATTTTTTATCTTCCTTAATTGTTGAGTCTGAAAGGCAGTGGCGGTATCCTTCACTGGAGATATATTTAACATATGTCACATTTCTTGACATTTAGGAGCTGCACCATTTATACAGGTGGGTAATTTTAACCGGAGTAATTTAAGGTAAAAACCTTGCTCCAGGTTTACTACAGCTTGGTGGGATTCGAACCTGCGACCTTTGGGTCCGTCCTCGAGCGACGTTTCTACAAATAGTGTGAAATAGTGGGGAGGTGGTTATTATTCTAATTGGTGCTACATGAGGACATGTTGGCGACACAATATTCATCTCCTGAAACTGATGTTGCGTGCACTCTCCAAGCAAACATAAATACCGCTTTACCACAGTGAAGGCTAAAAATGTGAGATATACTTTGTGTTATAAATTAGATGATCGTATACAGATTTCTGGAATGCGCTGCCAAGGACTATGGTAATTACCCTCCACGCAGTACAAGTGGCAGTGTCACATTTACTCTTAAAACGGATGGGGGATGGGGGGA
Organism: Scleropages formosus; assembly: GCF_900964775.1. Taxonomy (NCBI): domain Eukaryota; kingdom Metazoa; phylum Chordata; class Actinopteri; order Osteoglossiformes; family Osteoglossidae; genus Scleropages; species Scleropages formosus. The sequence goes on along the minus strand of NW_021641052.1, from coordinate 3,741 downwards.
GCAAAATAAGCTCCCACGTGTTGGGTTTAACACAACTCATTTGACTCATGATTTATTACTGAATAACTCGAGCACATGGGGAAAAGGGTGAAATTAGTTTCAAAAAGGTAAATTCAGTAGTGAACGGACATGGGCAGTGAGTGAGACGCTTCTGAATTTGACCTGCATAGATGGATTTATTAATAATCATGTTAAGTTATAACCATGGAAACTAAACAGATGCGTAATGGGAGAGTAACGAAAATGCACGCGTTCATCCGTGCCGTTTAATTTACCACTAATATGGAAATGATGGGAGGTTTTCGAGTTGTAATTTCCATTATGCAGCACCGAGACGTGGACAGCATAGCGCTTCACAATGACACACACACACACTTTCTTGAGGAGAGTTTCTTGGCAGGGCTGCAAGTGTTGCTGCGAGAATCACACTTCTCAGATAATATTTTATGTGACAACGGAAATATTACCGATTGTGACCAACACACAGCAACACGAATGCCGCAATAATTGCCGTTAAATGATCACACCCCGGAGATCCAGGACCCCGCAGCATATTTTACCGCCGGTTCTGTGTCACCGCGATTTTTAACAGCCCTGATGGAAATTTATAAGCGTTTCGCATTGCTACAGATTACAGATTAAATCCGTTATTCGTACGCAGAAGTGTTAATATTGCCCTGACCTTGCATGTTTTTTCTTCAAGAAGGAGTGGATCGCATGTGCCACACGTGTGATTTTATGCTTATGACCGTATTATCAATAAAACAAATGTGTGACGTGTGGAGTCAACATGACCTCAAGGGGGCAGCAAAGTTCAAAAACGCGCCCGAGTTTCTTCAGTCGTTTGAATCTCGAGCGAAGTCTTGGTCCGGCTTTTAGATTCAGTTTCTGTGTGTGTATTCATAGTAACGAGAAATATTTAGTGATAAAACAAAATCACTCAAATTAGGTTTCAGATATGGCAAAAAAAAAAAAAAAGGTCTGTAGCAGGAACTGAAAAGTGTCCAATTCCAGTGTCAGACAAATTGTTCAGAGTTTAGACGTGATGATGGTTGAATAGTTAATATAGCAAGAAAAACAATGTTCTGTGCAGCCTGTCACTGTCATTGTCACCATCACTGTAAACGTCACTGTCACTGTCTAGACTTACTCATAATCACTCTTACCATCACTGTCACTATCATGATTCCTGTCATACTCACTGTCATTGTCACTCTTATCATCACTGTCACTATCATGATCACATAATCGCTGCATTGTCACTGTCATTATCACTGTCACTGTTACCATCACTTTCACTTACCATGATCATTGTCATAGTCACTGTCACTATCATGATCACTGTCACAGTGTCACTGTCAGTATCATGACCACTGTCAGTCACTGTCACTGTTACCATCATGGTCACTATCACGATCACTGCCATCATCACTGTGACTGTCATTATCATGGTCACCATCACTATCACTGTCACGGTCATTGTTACTGTCACCATTCCTGTCATAATCATTATCATTGTCCCCATCACTGTCACAATAATTTTCACTGTCACAAAGACAGTCTCATTTATTATCACTGCCACCATCACTGTCACTCTCACTGCAAAAGTCACTGTCACAATAACTGTTACTGTCATTATCATTATCACTGTCACCATCACTTTCGCTGCCATGAGCACTGTCACTGTCACAAACACTGTCAAAATCACCATCACTATCATCACGGTCACTATCTTTCTCACTGTCACTGTCATTATCACAATTGCTGTAACTGTCACCATCAGTGTCACACTGCTCATCATTCACTGCCCCACACACACACACACACACAGAAATATCTCTATTCTTGGCTGTTTTTGTTTTATTCTGATCTCTTGACTTTGAGTAATTTGTCGAATGTGAGCAGAAGAAACCAAGGGGACAAAAGGAGAAGGACTCTTATGGAACTCAATCTGAGTTAAAAAGGCGTTTTCAGCTGCGCAAGACAAGGCAAGGTTTCCCTCATAAAAAAAGCACTTTCCTGGTGATAAAAATGTAGTTCGCATGACAAATGAGACAGACTGAAATAAACCTGTATCACTTCCACATTGCAAGCCCTCTCAAACGAGGTGATGATAGTTATATGTCTTTAAAAAGAAATGTATCAGTCCTGACAAGCTATTCCCTGCAGCAAAATAAAGACAGTTAAATATGCAGGCCTAGATGTTGATGTTAACAATGTAAAACACAGTTAAAATGACAAGACTTATTGTGCTTCACCAGTGCCCAGTGCGCTATACAGATTGATGTTATATAGATTATCAGTGTTAAATATATTGTTGTCTGAAATTGTGTTGTGTTACACAAGAGTTATGGAATGAATCATTGTCATTCAGTATTATATATTATTATTATTATTATTATTATTATTATTATTATTACTATTACAACACAAAAGTTTTTTCCATGAATTTCTTAAGTTAAAATTAAATCTAAAGTTGACAAGTGACGACGGGCTGTTTTCTGGATAAAATGAGTTTTGGCTGTTAAAAAAATAATCTGAACATACTAAGAGCGAAAAGCTTTTTTTTTCCCCCAGAATTCATTTCAGGTGCCCCCACGTTCAACAAGTTTTCCAACACTGATTTACTGACCTAGATACTCTTCAAATTGCTATTCAACAAGTGGGGTGAGGTTTTTTTTTTTTAAGATCCCCCCCCCCCCCCCCCCCCCGGAGAGCCCCCATTCCCCTCTCCTCTCATCTTTTGAAGTTCCTGCTTCCATGTGAGCCATGTTCCACTTGTCAGCCTCCATCGTCCTCCAAAGCCCTGCAGCTGGACCCCCTCCCCCAATCCCCGCCTCAAGGCCCGGTGCGCAAGGGGCCGAGCGCTTTTCCCGAACGATTGTCCAGTAGGGTCCCTTCAATCGCCAGGAACTCGCAGTAATCCACCTTTTCTAAATTATGATTAAGGTTTAATATCTCACTTATTTCCCTTCTCTTTTCCTCATTGATCTCCCCTCACGCCCTATGTTTCCGAGACAGACTCTGGATCACCGCGACCCCGCACAATGGACAGATGGATGCGTTTTATTTATTGCTGCTGAAATTAAGGTCATTTGTTAAGGGGTCTGCGATAATATCGCTGTGTGAGGAAACGTGTCTCAGCGGAAATACAAACATAATTATAGTTATTAAGTGGATTATAACGGGTGCCAGCGTAATTGAAACGTCAGGCGTGAAAGTGGCAAAATCTTCAGCGCTTTGTCTGATGCAACGAGAACGCAACGGTTCCCTGCCTTTCCGCGAGCGCGCGAAATGCGCGCGCGCACACGCACGCACACTCACAGGGCGCCCCGCTCGATTCCTTTAATTAACATGACGTAGCAAATTACATCTAATTAAACCTCCGAGACTGTTGGTTTCCTTTCGATATCCGTGTTATGACAACATCCCCATTAGAGAGGAGCAGCACCGCGCGCCTCCGCCGCCTTTTCGCCACCGATTCATAACTACATAAATCATAAGTTCAGAAATCTGTCATAATCAGCTCCGCTGTTCACAAAGGGGGGATGCGACGAATAAAAGCGGGATGTTGACGAGCTAGATTCGAAACGTTTTCGGATATAACTTCCGTCTTTTCAGTTGCAAAACTGACAAACATAATTTATAATAACTGAAAATAACTGGCATCGAAAAATTGATGTTGCTTCGCTTGTTTCATTTATTGTTTTGCACAAAGAGTGGTGCTGTCGTTTATGACGC